>NC_048407.1:32573301-32580040 GCF_013103735.1 Etheostoma cragini
GTCTGCACTCGACTCACGTCTGCACTCTCCTCACGTCTGCACTCTCCTCACGTCTGCACTCGACTCACGTCTGCACTCTCCTCACGTCTGCACTCGACTCACGTCTGCACTCGACTCACGTCTGCACTCGCCTCACGTCTGCACTCGACTCACGGGGGGGAGTGACAGGATCTTAGGTTGCGTTTAGGCTTAAATCTACTCGTGGGTTAGAAGACAGTTACGTATGTGACGCAGAACATAACGTAGTTCTGTAAAAAAGTTTTAAAAAATAGCTTAAAGTTGTAGTTTAAAAAAAAAAAACTTTCTAATTTGCTTTTTATTGTCAGTGTGTCTCATCTTTACCACTACAAAGAAACCAGTACAGTCCAGTACATCTGCACCGGGATAAGAGCGATTTTGTAATAAAATTACCTCTGACCTCCCGGCAGATGAATATCAGGGATTAAATGATAATCCACGGAGCAGGGGGGGAGGCGTCGGGAAACCAGAGAGCATGCTGGGACACCACCAGGCTGCAGGAGCATGCTGGGAGCCTTTGAACAGATGTGGAGGTTCAAAGTTAATTCTGTTTCTTCAAAGAAAAAAGCAGCTGAGGAACTAAAATCTCACCTCGAGGTCCCTTTAAATGATCTTCTCCAGCAGTTGGAGTTGTGTTGAAAAAGAAGTAAATGAACAAATGAAACATATGGCTAGCTAAAAACATTAGAATTAGGAAAGTGAAAGTAGTATTAGCGTTAGCGTAGCGTTAGCGTAGCGTTAGCATGCTAAGTTACTTGCAAACTGAGCTGTAGCGTTCTGATGTATCTCCATTCTACTGCAACACAAGGTGCATACTGTCAAAATGCTTTGGCTTAACATACAGTAACATAGTTAGTCTAAAACTTCCCACTTCCGGGGGCAAGCCGTGGCTGGTCGTCATGGCAGCAAGCGGCCTAGCGACCTAACGCAACACACACACACACACACATGTGTTTTTGATTCTTGCCGTTTTGCCACACCCAGAAGGCAAATTAGTGTCTAATGAACCTGGAGACAGCAAAAATAAAACGCTGGTTAACTATTTACCGGTAAACACGCCGGGTTTGTTCAGGACACCCCCCCCACACACACACACACACACACACACACACACACACACACACACACACACACACACACACACACACACACACACCTCCCCCGCCCCCTAGCAGTGATAACACAGCGGATAGGTGACGATTCTCTCCGACCAATCAGTCAAATCAATCAATCAAAATTAAAATCACTCAATCAAACGCGGCGGGGTTGTTCAGTCTGCTGGTTTTCACCTTTTGGTATCGCCTCAGCTGCAGGTGGAACTAAAAAAAACCTTTCTGTTAGCAGGCACCAGGGACAAGGCGGGGAGAGTAGATACCATGCAGTGGAAAAACGTCATTAGTAATAGACAGTTACGGAAACAAATGGGGGGCGGGGGAGCTTGTTCTGTTTTGTTTGAAATGTACTTGTAATGGTAACAGAAGTGACCATGCAGGAACCCATGTTGCACCTTTAAATAAATAAGTAAATATGTAATTTTGCACTGGAATGACTGTAGTTTACTAATTTACATTTTGACATATCGTTCTCTCTTCCTCTTGTGTTTTAGAGCCGGCTGACGGCAACAAAAGAGCAGCATTTCAATTCCTTTTGTTTGGAAGCTTTAAGCCTCTTTGTGCTGTTTAATTTCCCGATGTTGCTGTGCGAGTTAACATCAGTGAAAGCTCTCTCTCCTGGGGAATTAATCTGCTCTGTGTCAATTTGTGCCGAATCACCAGGGGGGACCCGTGCAGCGGGGCAACATATTTCGCCCTCGGATCAGAACCAACGTTTGTTAATTAAGCCCTAGCTGTAAATTAGGTCCCTACCACACTTTCAAATGACCTGCATGTCATTACTACGGCATGTTTGATGAAGAGTTCAGGCTTTGTTTGTGCTCTAACCTCTCTGTCTCTGGTTTCTTGTATTGGAAAGAAAAAGCAGAAAGACAGGAAGTCCGTGGAGCGTACAGCACATGAAGAGGAAACCCTCAGAGAGGAATCAGATTATATAGGCCAAGTGTCATTTTACAGTTATTGACTGTGAAAAAGAAGCCTCTATGGCCGCCGACTCAGTTTACAAGCGGCCTGACGGATCCTGGATCTAAAAACCGAGCCCTTCATGCTGTAAACAAAGCCTCGCGCCCTGCTCTGCTTGTCTATTTCATATAAGAAACTATTTAGCTACGTACGGTTTTGCGTGTTTACTTGAGTATTCGTAATTCCTCAAATTAAAGCTGAGGCCTTTATTTACCTGAAACCGGCTTCTATTAGAGCACGGCTTTTATATCTAAGTATAATTGTTTTAAATAAACTTGTTTTAAATGAAAAGCCAGTTCCAGCGTTCCAGTGGACAGAGATCAGTTATTTTTAAAGAAACATTTGCAATAATATCATTATACAATAACAGCCAGAAGGACGACAAAGCAATTTGGGTCAGAAATAATTAAACACCACCATTGTGTCAGTTTGAACCCTGTAAATGTACCAGGTATTTATTATTAATACAGGTACTACAGTACTGCTGGTAGATTACGATAAGAGCATACAGTAGTATCGGATTAACGTTACAGATGGTAGCTAGTTAGCTTCGTTTTCTAGCTCCAGGCTAACTCTTTTCCTCCCACCTCCAACTAGCAAACTTTGTTTCTAGCTCCAGGCTAACTCTTTTCCTCCCACCTCCAGCTAGTTAGCTTCGTTTCTAGCTCCATGCTAACTCTTTTCCTCCCACCTCCAGCTAGCTAGCTTCGTTTCTAGCCCCAGGCTAACTCTTTTCCTCCCACCTCGGGCTAGTTAGCTTTGTTTCTAGCTCCAGGCTAACTCTTTTCCTCCCACCTCCAACTAGCTAGCTTAATTTCTAGCTCCAGGCTAACTCTTTTCCTCCCACCTCCAGCTAGTTAGCTTTGTTTCTAGCTCCAGGCTAACTCTTTTCCTCCCACCTCCAACAAGCTAGCTTCATTTCTAGCTCCAGGCTAACTCTTTTCCTCCCACCTCTAGCTAGTTAGCTTTGTTTCTAGCTCCAGGCTAACTCTTTTCCTCCCACCTCCAGCTAGCTAGCTTCTAGCTCCAGGCTAACTCTTTTCCTCCCACCTCAAGCTAGCTAGCATTGTTTCTAGCTCCAGGCTAACTCTTTTCCTCCCACCTCTAGATAGCTAGCTTTGTTTCTAGCTCCAGGCTAACTCTTTTCCTCCCACCTCCAGCTAGCTAGCTTCTAGCTCCAGGCTAACTCTTTTCCTCCCACCTCCAACTAGCTAGCTTCATTTCAGCAGCCTTTTTACCCTTTTTTTTAATCATTTGTTGCCCTTTTACAAAAGGGTAACAAAACATTTCTTATCATTAACTACATTTTATTGTGTTCCCTATTGTAAAGTGTTACCGTCCTTCTTGCACTGAGGGTGCAGCAGTCTGCTACTGACGGAGCAGCTCAGGGAATCACAGTCTCATGTAGGGGGGGGGACAGGTGTTGCCAGTGCCGGCGATTGCTAAAGGCCAACTAGGAGATTGCCTAGGGCGTCAAATAGGTCTGGGGGTGTCATGACACCCTTGGGTCTACTCCGATAATAATAATAGAGTTACAGTGACCAGCGAAACTAAACATGTTTATCATGTCAAGCTCTGCTGTGGGCATGCTGCAGCAGGTGTACCCCTATTTCTACTGTTGTTGCATAAAGACCAGAGACCCAAAAGGGGCTCTGAGTCTTGTCAGGAGGTCTGGGATCAGCAGAGAAATCATGAGATGCACAGCAGACGGGGCAGGTAGATTATCTTCTGAAATATTGTGACGGACTTTAATCTTGTATTAGCCTGTTATAACTTTATTTCACTCAAAATATCACGACTCCTCCAAACCTCAGAGAGCTCAGATGGGATATATTTTATATACGTGAGCAGAAATCTTGCTCAAACACATCTGAAATATTACAGTCCAGGGGTTTATTAATTAATTAAAATGAATAATGAAACATTGAGGTGAATAACTGAGGGAGGAGTAAATGATGCCTATAGGCTGCATGTGTGCTGACTCAGATATAGTAAAAGTTAAAGTCGCTCTAATAATAAATTGAATTTGTATATGCTCTAGTGGCCAGGTTAGCTCAGTTGGTAGAGCAGGCGCACATAGATGGAGATTTACTTCTGGATGCAGCGGCCGGGGGTTCGATTCCGACCTGGACGCCTTTGCTGCATGTCCGTCCTCTCTTCCCTTTCATGTCTTCATCTGTCCTGTGGAAATAAAGGTCTAAAAATGCCCCAAAAATAATCTCAAAAGGAGAATAAACCGATGAAAGCAATACAGAATGCCTGAGAGCCTTACTGATGTATGTTCCAATGTTTTTATATTCTACGGTTCCCTTCACATATAGAAAGATATTTCCAGACTACATGTAGTTGCTCCAGGGGCGTGCAACCTCTGATATATAGCAACTGTAAGTAGCTTTGGATAAAAGTGTCAGCGTAATGACGTGTAGTGTAATAAACTGATTCATAAGAAGGTAGAAATAGGGGCTTTAAAATTCACCAGAATGCAGGAAATGAAGTATTTAATCATGTGTGCCGACTCAGATATAATTAGAAACGTCGATCTGAAGGAGAATAAATAGATGAAAGCCTGACAGTCTTACTGATATGTGTATATATATTCCATTATGTTTTTATATTTGCATTGTGATCTATGTTTCCCTTTACATGAAGATAGTTCCAGTCTAAATGGTGATAATGGGTGGTTATGGTGCAGTGGATATGACACATGCCTTTGGAGATGGAGACCCGGGGGTTTGATTCCCACTGCCATACATCAACCAATGAGCAAGACACTCAACACCTAGTTGCTCCAGAGGTGTGCAACCTCTGATATATACATATAGATATGTATATATGTATATATATGCGGTATATAGCAGTTCTCAGTAGCTTTGGATAAAAGTGTCAGCTAAATGACATGTAATGTTATAAACTGATTTGGAAAAAGGTACAAAAAGATGCATCAAAATTCCCCAAAATGCAGGAAATGAAGTGTTTAATGCTCAATATTTTCAGGGCGTGGACCCCCAGAGCCCCAGACCCCCAGATCCCCAGACCCCCACATCATAAGTCCCCATGCACCCAAATCTGGAAACAAATCCCTGGGCTGTGGGTTGCCAGACCAGTTCTGATTGGACCGAACCTGACTTACATGCAAACTAGAAACTAAAATGAACGTCCATTGCTACTCCATTGCTGACACACGGCTGTCTCTATGTGTCCCCTGTCCCACAAGACATATAAAGGACTGTTTTAAATGCATCTATTTACTGTTGTGTTTTAGTGGGTATTTCAGGTTTTGCTTGTATTGTTGTGTGTCCTTATGTCTTACATATATTACTATACAAGTAATTACTACCTGTACCTTACCTTGAACCTTTAACAGCTAGCTAGACCATCTGTCCATCTGAGTTTTGGACATACACAAGTTCCACCAAAACAAGTTGCCTCCTGGGGCTATTTAGCAGCGGCACCGTGGCGCCGTCCGGCGCTTAGCCCCGCCCACGACGACTGTGATTGGTTTAAAGAAACGCCAACAAACCAGAGCACGTTTCTCTCCCATCCCAGAATGCCGTGTGGACTCGCTAGACCCTCCTCCGCAGCACTGTGGAGGAAGGTCCGGCAATGTGAGACTGCAATCTAACTTTAACTGACTGGGCTTTTCAAAATAAAGTGTCTGAGGGAGTTGAAACGGGATTAAAACACGTCGGGATGCAATGAGCCAAATAACGTCTTGTTCTCATAGAACTCAGATCTGTTTTCTCTAACTTTTAGTTGTGTAATATATTTATGGAGCCGCAATCATTTCAGTCTTAATCCCTTTTGTTGTGGCGGTCTTTAAAGGTCTAATCCCTTGTTTCCCTTACTCTCTTTTGAATACTTTTCCACGGCTGTCAGGGAAAAACTCCCAACAACCTAGCAGCTGTTGTCCAATCGTTTTAACCCTCGACCACGCAACTTAGAATCAGTTTTTAACACCTTAGGTGCCTTTTCCCTTGATGTTTATGTCTTTTTTTTCATCATTTTGGTCACTTTTATCCAAAGTTTGTCTGTCACTTTTCCAGATGTTTTTGTCGATTTTCTTTCTGCACTTTTTGGGCGTTTTTGTGACTTGTTTTTTTTACATTTTTGTCACTTTTTTCAACGTTCTTTTATGTAGAAAAAAAAAAATCCAAATGCTATAAAATTAATTACAACTAAAAATTCAATGAAAAGTAGTGAACTGATCTTTTATTTGACTTTATAATACAGTGGGGTTCACACGTTTAGGAGCCCATAATTAAGTTTACAAAAAGAGGAATAAAAAAATAATCTTTATAGAAATTAATTTTAATGCCTTTATCAGAAAATTAGGAAAAATTTGACCTTTTAAGGACACCTATTTTCTTTATGAACAAATAATGTATCGTGAATAAATAAATGTTCTTCCTTAAAATAAAAGGCGCATAAATAAACACCCCCCTATGTTAAATTCCTATGTTAATTTTCCTACTTTTCTAATGATGGCATTAAAATTAATTTCTGAAAAGATGATTTTTTTATTCCTCTTTTTACTCTACTTTATTCTGGGATCCTAAACATATGAACCCCACTGTATGTACAGTGGGTACGGAAAGTATTCAGACCCCTTTAAATTTTTCACTCTTTGTTTCATTGCAGCCATTTTC
>NC_048407.1:32580140-32581369 GCF_013103735.1 Etheostoma cragini
TTTTGGAAAAAGGCTGCAATGAAACAAAGAGTGAAAAATTTAAAGGGGTCTGAATACTTTCCGTACCCACTGTACCTTTAAGAGCATTGCATGGATCCATGTTACTTTTTTTGGGAAAAGTTTGGATGAAACACAAATTTATGATATAGAAACTTTTTTGAAATTGGGTAAAATTTCAGGACCACAGGGGAGTTAAATAAAAAACCTAAAATAAGGTTTTTGTGACATACAGCTATTAACCCTTCTGTTGTCCTCGGGTCAAATTTGACCCGTTTTGAAAAGAAAATCTTTATCATAAAAGTGTCTTTTGGATGTTTTATTCAATTTAATAGCATTCCAAAAACTTTTTTTTCTGAAAGATTATTGAACAAAGTGACTAAAATGTCCAAAAAAAGCTTCAAAAATGTGTGTGGGGGGGCACGAAAACGTCAAAAGGTGCAGAAAAAAATTAACAAAAAACATCAGGGGGAAAAGAACAAGTTTTGAACAAGACGACCAAAAAAAAAAAAAGTTTAAATTTCGACCTGGAAAAACACAGGAAGACAACACAAGGGTTGAGGAAAAAATCAGAATTAAGGTTTTCCTTTGAACTATTCCTTTAACTCAAATAAATAAAGCATTGAATTATCCAACTACACGCTGACCAGAGAGAAGATGGGAAACACGTTGCACAGGTAGAAATAAAAGGAAGAGGATTTATTTAAAGAGCCACGCTGCTCAGGGACGATGACGTCGCCACTGAAGACGGCTGAGTTTTGGGTTTTTTGTTGAGTTGGCGGTGACTTCCTGTTTCCTGCCTGAACAAACAGGAGTCAGCGCGGAGCGTAAACCATCCGTCAACACGGAGAACAAACAGATCAACCCAGCCAATAGCATCAGGGTGTGTTGTAGTTCATGTTTCTGCTTTTTTGCCACAGTATGTTTCCATAGTTTCCTGCTTCTTTGTCTCTATTTTTTATTACTTCTTTTCTAGGAACACATAGATACAGTTGTGCTCATAAGTCTACACGCCCATGCTTAAGTTGACTAAAAAGAGGAATAAAAAAATCATGTTTTGGAAATTTATCTTAATGCCTTAATTAAAAAATGAGGTAAAATCTAACCTTTAAGGACACAAATTTTCTTTGTGAATGAATAATATATTGAAATAAACAGGGGGCATAAGTATACATCCCCCTATGTTAAAATACAGGGGCATAAGTATACACCCCCTATGTTAAAATACAGGG
>NC_048407.1:32581469-32584629 GCF_013103735.1 Etheostoma cragini
TGCTACGTCCTGCCATGATCTACTGCTACGTCCTGCTATGATCTACTGCTACGTCCTGCTACGTCCTGCTACGTCCTGCCATGATCTACTGCTACGTCCTGCTACGTCCTGCTGTTCCTTGTGACGCCGCACAGTGCCCTGCTATGCCATGAACTACTACAAACTACTATTTTTGTGACTTTTGTTTCCACTCTTCATTCTAACCCCAACCGGTCGTCTGACACCACCTACCAAGAGCCTGGGTCTGGGTCTGGGCCTGGGTCTGGGTCTGGGCCTGGGTCTGGGTCTGGGTCTGTCCCAGGTTTCTGCCTTAAAGAGGTTTTTCCTCGCCACTGTCGCCCTGTTGCTTGCTCTGGAGGAAACTACTAGACCTGTTGGGTCCTTGTAAATTCTGGAGTGTGGTCTAGACCTGCTCTATCTGTAAAGGGTCTCCAGATAACTCTTGTTATGAATTGATACTATAAATAAAATTGTATTGAATTGAAATTGAGTTGCTAAAGATGCAGATTTCCTTTCATATTGTGAGCTGTGAGTTTCTGTCTCATGACAGCTTTTCATCATGCATATTAAACAGCACAACCGTGATGATCTCTGCTTCTCACCCACTTACTCCCTCTTGTGTTCTGCTGCTATTCCTGTCCAGCAGCTCTGAGTCAAAAACAACGTCCTGCAGGATTCAAACAGGAAAACGCTGGTTCAACACCACCGGTGGAGGAGGTCTTCGGCTCCTTTATCGAGTAAATAATAAGGGGTTTTGGTATCGCCACTGATTTCCAGATTTGATTTAAGTCAATTCAAATATCTGGGATATTTCAGTAGTACATGACAGAGATTTTCAGAGAACTAATGCTGTGAAGGAGCCCTCCAACCCAGGGGTCTTCAACGTGGTTTAGCCCATGGACCCCTTAGTTGCATATTAAACTGGACCTACATTAAAATTAGGGACGGCCTAAAGCCTTCACACACACACAACCTTTTTATGGTGAATGCAGTACTAAGCTTTTTAACCCTTGTGTTGTCTTCCTGTCGACCATGGTCCCTTTTTTTCAACATTTTTGTCACTTTTTCAATGTTGAGGCTGCTTTTTTTGACATTTTGACACACACACACACACACACACATACACAAACACACACACACAGAATGGTAGGTAGAAGTGCATCCACACTGAATATGCCTGCACACACTGGATCTTCGTCTTTCAGGTCGGATGTTTGTTACCTTCCTCTGTCTCTGTGTTGGCGTTCTAACCTGTGGTGGATTTCTGAGGACTATGGTTACCTGGTCCTGGTCCTCAGGTCTCTGCAGGGTAAATTCAGACAGCTAGCTAGACTATCTGTCCAATCTGAGGACTATGGTTACCTGGTCCTCAGGTCTCTGTAGGGTAAATCCAGACAGCTAGCTAGACTATCTGTCCAATCTGAGTTCTCTGTTGCACAACATAAACAACTTTTAAACGTACACGTTCCACAAAAACAACTTCATTTCCGAGACTATTTTGTAGCGGCACCGGGGCTCCGTCCGGCGCTAAGCCCCGCCCACGGCGATTGTGATTGGTTTAAAGAAATGCCAATAAACCAGAGCATGTTGTTCTCCCATCCCAGAATGCTGTGTGGACTAACCAGACCCTCCTCCTCCACAACGCTGTGGAGGAAGGTCTGGGAATGTGAGACCACAGGAGGACATGCATCAACTCAGCGCTAAAAGCAACCGAGCTGCCCGGCTGTAGTTTAAAAAAAGTCTAAAAATCCCCCCAAAAAAACGTGAAATTACAACATATTGTCTTTAGATGTGAGACGAAGTGTTTTTTAGAGTCTTCTAGTGTTTTGGCAGGCATCAGATGTCAGATAAATGTGGAATGGATCGGTGAAATGTGTCCTAAGTGCAGAACTCGAGGGACTGTGTTTAGTTGCATTTCACCACTGAGTAACGCACTCTAATGATGACGTAATTCTTTTACATTTCAGCAACACTCAACAGCCTCAGGGCCATTATCCTGCTGCTGCACTCAGCTCCCACACGCAGCACTTTGGTCTCCTCCACGGTCCTGGACCAGTCAGAAAATACACCCACAAACCCCCAAAGACCAGTACACGCAAGACTATCACCTCACAATACTCTGCAGTATGTTACGTTTATCATTATGATTGCTTGAGATGTTCCGATAACGTGTACCAGTGTGTGGGAAATAACCCCACAAAATGCACGACTCAGGTGAGTCCACGTGCAATAAAACCTGCAGGTGACCAGGTGTCCAGGAAGTGACAGGCAAAGACAGGAAGTAGTCAAAAATCGAGGGGAAACAGAAACACAGGAAGACAGGAACAAACAGACACGGAAAAGCAGACGATCTGACAACATGGGCGGCTGTGCCTGCCAATCGGAAGGTTGGGGGTTTGAGTCCCTGGCCCTGCAGTCCCATGTCTAAGTGTCCTTGGGCAAGACACTGAACCCCGAGTTGCCCCCGATGCTGCGCCATCGGAGTGTGAATGTGTGTGAGTGTCAGGGTGGTAGTCAAGACCATCCTTAGTCGAGTCCAAGACGAGTCCAAGACCAGGGCTAGTCGAGTCCAAGTCAAGACAGAGTCGAAAAAGGTTTGAGTCCAAGACACGACCAAGTCCATAGAGGTTTTGATACCAAGACAAGACCAAGTCCAAAGAGGTTCGAGTCCGAGACAAGACCGAGTCCAAAGAGGTTAGAGTCAAAGGCAAGTCCAAGACCAGGACTAGTCAAGTCCAAGACATCACAGAGTCCAAAGAGGTTCAAGTCCAAGACACGGCCGAGTCCAAAAAACTTTCGAGTCCAAGAAAAGACTGAAGCCAAGACAAGACCGAGTCCATAGAGGTTTTGATACCAAGACAAGACCAAGTCCAAAAAGGTTTGAGTCCAAGACAAGACCAATTCCAGAGAGGTTAGAGTCAAAGGCAAGTCCAAGACCAGGACTTGTCAAGTCCAAGACATCACTGAGTCCAAAGAGGTTTGAGTCCAAGACAAGACCGAGTCCAAAAAACATTTGAGTCCAAGAAAAGACCGAGTCCAAAGAGGTTTTGATACCAAGACAAGACCAAGTCCAAAAAGGTTCGAGTCCAAGACAAGACCGGGCCAAAAAGGTTTGAGTCCAAGAAAAGACCAAGTCCAAAAAGGTTTGAGTCCAAGACAA
>NC_048407.1:32584729-32591644 GCF_013103735.1 Etheostoma cragini
TCCAAAGAGGTTTGAGTCCAAGACAAGACCGAGTCCAAAGAGGTTTGAGTCCAAGACAAGACCGAGTCCAAAAAGGTTCGAGTCCAAAACAAGACCAAGTCCAAAAAGGTTTGAGTCCAAGACAAGACCGAGTCCAGGACAGGAAACAGGTCTTATGCATGACAGTATCAAGACAATCATTTTGGGTTTCACTTTCCCTCCAATGTCATTATCAACATAATAAAGACACCTGGACTCGGTCCAGACCTAAAGCCATGTTGGGCAAGACCAGTGCCCGAAACCGAGACAAGCCCGAGTCCAAATACTAGCGAGTCCGAGACAAGTCCTAGACCATAGAAAAACGGTCTAAGACCAGACTTGAGTACTACAGCCCTGGCGAGTGTGTATCTGATGAACATTGTAGAAGCATTTTCTAAATAAAGCTTCTTTATTTGCATTGTTCTGCTACCTATAGCTCTGTGTATGTAGGCTACCTGTGTGGAAGTCCAAACACAAATTAGACAAACACAACTAGCATATTTAAATTAAAGGCTATAAAACTGCTTAAATCATGTAGCTTGTATGGAGTTTAAAATCAATTATTACCTTAAAATATCCGACGGTTGTTTAAAATGAGAGAAATTCAGTGTGATTTAAGAAGAATTTTTGTAATAAGAAAAATAACTTTCTTTTTCGTGTATTTCAGTTAAAGGGGTGAAGGAACCCTTAGTAACTTTTTAAAGAACTTAGTAGTGGATTTTATATGTTTATGTGTTTATTATATGGATAATATATATGTTTTATATGTTCTAAATATATTTTATATGTTCTTAATATTCTCTTCTATAATGTATTCCTGCTATAGTTTGTGTGATACATATTCTGCACATCCACTTTTAATGTGTACAATCTTAAACCTGCCGTTTTAATTATATTTTATATCGTAGATATTATCTTTAAAACGTGCCTTTAAAATCGGCCTAAAACAACCAGAACCCTTCTAATAGAGCTACGTCACGGCAACGTAATCCCAACATCTCGCGATACTTCGCAGGAGTATAAAAAGCCTCCGCGGCCTTTGTTCGGTCCTTTTTCTTTCTCCCGTTAACGGTGAAGGTGCAACAGTAATCGGTCGTCCCGAGCCCGGGTTCATCCGACACCCTCACCAACCAAGCTGAACTGAGCTCTACTACTACTACAGCAGCAACATGCCTCCCAAATTCGACCCCACCGAGATTAAAGTTGGTATGTTTTCCGTGTCCGCGGGGTAATAAACGCAGCAGCTCGTTCACAGCCAAGATGGAGTCGTTCTGTGGCGGCTGCCGGCCTGTGAACGGCGTAGAGAAAACGGTAAAGACGGGGCACGAAACGCCACGGAGAAACGGGAAAAATGTGTCCGACGTAATCTCTGCATGCTTATATGTGTATAGCAGGGGAAATTTGAATGAATTGTGGCGGGTTTGACTTAAAAAGGGCTGCTATTAGGAGGGCTAACTCACGCGTGATTCCACGTGGGGTGAGGACTAGCTAGCTAGCTGGCGTTAGCTAGTTCAGCTAGCTGGCGTTAGCTAGTTCAGCTAGCTGGCGTTAGCTAGTTCAGCTAGCTGGCGTGAGCTAGTTCAGCTAGCTGGCGTGAGCTAGTTCAGCTAGCTGGCGTTAGCTAGTTCAGCTAGCTGGCGTTAGCTAGTTCAGCTAGCGGCGTGAGCTAGTTCAGCTAGCTGGTGTGAGCTAGTTCAGCTAGCTGGCTAGCCTCAAAACATGTGAATTACTCGTCTTTTAAAAATCATTTTTGTTAATCTAGACATTCCGTGTTTTTTAATCCTATTGTTGGCTTTGTACATTAATTCACCTTTTACTTGTTGACATGTGAATTCTTGCAATGCAACTTTTTATTGAACTTAAATGGTGAAATAAATTAGAAAACTACGTTGTCGTTCACACAAATGCCCCTTGTAACCAAGAGAGTAACAAAAGCTGACACGTGTCATTCACACAGCTTTAATCTATCAAAGTAATGTAATTACTTTGTTTATTTAATGTTTAAATTGCAGGTAGATGTAAATATCTGCTGTATAACGTGTTGAGTGCTGCAGTCTACACGTTATACAGCAGATCTTTATGATATAGATATTATGACTTCATTTTTAATTCCAATAACTAGCTTAATATAAGCTATATTCTGAATATGTATATCGCAGCACTTTCCTCAGTGTCAGTGTAAATGTTAAATATATCCATGTTTTAATACAAAACCCTAACACCCCCATTTTCATCACTTACCACCTCTACAAACCAGTGTTTAATTGGATAAATCTCAGGAGAATCAAAATGTACCATGACAAAGTTCCTTTAGCTTTGTGTTACCTACACCGCACTAATGCTGTGATGTACAGGTGTGTTCACTGGCTCTTGATTGGCTGAATGGGTCACGTGGGGGTGTAGGTAGCAGGATAGAAAGTTACTGTTGGTTGTAAATGTCAAGTTGTCTTATTTGACTGAGATAATTGGATTTTTGTTGACTAAGCAGAACTTTTTAGCTCTAAAGCGGTGAATCAACGGTGTTAAGAGTTCAAATAACGTGAAACGCAGCTAAATAATCTGAATATAACATCAAGGTTTGGGCATTATGTCCCTACACATAGATAGATATGGTCTTAAATTTAGGTTAATGTAATTGTGTTTTGTGGTTTTAAAGGCTGCAATCTTCTGAATTTACCAGACTTACTAGCTGTTTTATGACTGGTCTCTACCCACATGTTCCATAACAGTAAAACCTCATTGTGTAAATATTTTGTAAAGCGCCAATAGTCGGCCCTACAATGTCAACATCTGTATTTGGGCGCCCAGTTCTACAACTAGCTGGTACTTCATCATATTAATGTGACGAGGAGCACTCTGTTTCTGGCATTTTCTACTTTTGTAAGTACTTTTACTAGTCTCCCTAAGGGTATATTTGTTTTGTACATTGAATAACTTACTTTGCTGCGAGGTTATACGATTTCATTGCCTATTGAAATCTTTTGTAGCATTGATGCAGACATTCAGAGTTAAATTGCTTTTCCGTACATTCCCAATTACACGTTTCTTGGGATAATCGCTGTGGAAAGATTTCTTCAGCCATTCGTTTATCCGTCTATGGAGTTTTCTGTCCAGCCTCCCGCCACTATGCACGTCTGTCTCAGTGACGGAGTATAATCCAGTGGAGGCTCAGAGGGACCCAGCTTTAGGAAACAGGGCTGCCCCGAACCAATGGGCAACTCTGTGCCGTAAAGTCTGGAACAAATCATCATTAACGGCGCTAACGCGTGTCCTGGGATCATCTCGAGGTGGCGGTTAAAGTTTGCAGGCCGAGATAAGGAGACAACACTGGTGCAGCAGTTAAATCACTTGTGATGCTGTTGAATATCAAACTGTTGTATAATCTGTCTCCTTTTTGTCTGTACAGTGTTCATGAGGTGCACAGGAGGAGAAGTCGGCGCCACCTCCGCCCTGGCCCCTAAAATCGGACCTCTGGGTCTGGTGAGTGACTCTTATTGTACGACCTGTAACTGCAGCCTCCCGCCACTATGCACGTCTGTTAGTGACGGAGTATAATCCAGTGGAGGCTCAGAGTGACCCGGCTTTAGGAAACAGGGCTGCCCCGAACCAATGGGCAACTCTGTGCCGTAAAGTCTGGAACAACCACAGCGCAGGGTCCGGTGTGCTGTGATCCTGGATTCAGCTTTGTTTGTCACGTATGCACAGGTACACAGTGATATAAGCCACCATACGATGTCTCAAAGCAATAATGCAGACAGGGTTGGAATAAAATGCATTGATGGCATGTATGCTCATAAACCTTATATTCATGCAGTGCATTAAAGTAATCATGTGTGTGTTCAATTAATTATATTTTAGAGCTAAAGCATTACACAGTCAGCTTGGAGTCAGTGTGACTATTGGGTTCACTTCTAAATCAGAAGCATGTAGTTCACTGTGACCTTATGATAGGTTGTTTTGGTCCAGTGTGTCCAACCATGGCTCTGCCCAGTGAGTTTAATTCTGAAAAGCAGGACCCGGGGTGCTTAGGGACAGGTCCTGTTTGGGTGGAGGTCCTCTCCAGTAGCAGTCTGAGACCTGGTATCTATCGTGCAGGACGAGCTCTGCTAGACACTAACCCTATGGAGACAAATCACAGCACATGAACATGTCACGGGGTAGCAACTGAACTATCCCCCCGTGACATAAGATCAAGCAAAAAGTGCTAAAAAGTAAGCTATGTTTCATATATTCTCTCCTATCTATTGGAATTAACGTTCTTTTATCCAACCTACGGGCTTGAACCCTTAATCCTGAAGGAATCTAGAAGGGCCGGATTTAAGCCCCACAACAGCAACATGCTATACAATACACAACACAATGCACAAGACAACACACAGTACATGTGGTCACATGAAGGCTTTTTTTGGGAGGGTGAAAAACCTTTTGATCATGCTTTAGACGTTAGAACCTGTCGCTTCGGTGTGGGTGCAGGACTTCGGGTCTGTTTGGTTTCTGTTGGTTGCTGATCTCAACCGGTTTCTGTTTCTCTCACCAGTCTCCCAAGAAAGTTGGTGACGACATCGCCAAGGCCACCGGTGACTGGAAGGGCCTGAGGATCACCGTGAAGCTGACCATCCAGAACAGACAGGCAGTGGTACGTCAGCAGGGCTGCAGCTAACCAACTAATGACTTCATCATCATGTAATCTGCAGAGTGGAGTCGGTTTATTAATGTTAAAATGGTGTCGTCCCAGTTTCTGCAAGACGGGTGTCGTCTTTAATCGTCTTTAGTCCAAAATCAAACAATCATGTTGACACAAGAACCGTTAACTTGATATTTGAGGCTGAAGACTATTTCTGCATGAACTTAAAATGGTAACAATGATTCATCTAAAGGTGCAAAGATAAATCTAACTTTTAAACTAATTGTCAACTATTTTGTGTTGTTTAGTCTTTTTTTTTTAAATGAAAAGTAAAACCTGTTTCCAGCTGTTTAAATCTGAATATCTCCTTGTTTCTTGTCTCTGTAACAAACTGACTAGCTTTAAGTTGTGGACCAAAGACATTAAAATTTTATTTTGGGCTTCTGGGAACAAAGATGCACATTTTAAAGCAAACAACTTACCAAATGAAAGTTGTGGTCCTAGACAAATCGACTTATCGTTGCAGCTCTGTGTCCAAACTCCCGTCTGCAGTATGAATGTAACGCCATTGCTTCTTCCGCTAAAGGCGGAACAACAACCTTCTTACAACTCCTTATTTTTTTAGGTGGAGGTCGTTCCCTCCGCGTCGGCGCTGATCATCAAGGCTCTGAAGGAGCCTCCTCGTGACAGGAAGAAGGTCAAGAACAGTAAGTGCCTGTCGCCCTCCTGAAGCAATGCAACCCCGAGGATTTTAAGGTTGAATAAAGCGTGTCGGCTGTACTTGACCCCCGTTTTTATTTCCCAGTCAAGCACAGCGGCAGCGTGACCTTCGACGAGATTGTGGGCGTTGCTCGCGTCATGAGGCATCGCTCCATCGCCAGAGAGCTCTCCGGTAAGAAAACAATGAAATTGGTAGGGCTGTAATCTCGCAGTGGACTAGTCGATTTATCGGATGATACGTTCTGGCTCGACCAAAACTGGTCAATATATTTTTTTTTTGCCGTGTTATTTCATCCAATGGAAGCATAAACTGCTAATATCTATAGGTGTAAAGCACTAATTGCCAATGGGGGTGTTTTCAGTGCTTTACAAGTAACAGTCTGACTTCAGAACACCCCCTTGTTTTCACTATGTTTGGATTAGCCCGACAGACTGAAGAAAGAACTAGAAAGCCTTGTTTTAGTAGTTTGCATAACATTTAATTGTGAGTGTTTAATTTCGACGTCTAAGTTATCGCCAGTGTGGCGGCATTTTACAGAAATGGGTAACGGGGGGGGAAAAGATGTTGACTTGGCTCAAATGAATCAAATTTAAACTAACATAAAGTAATTAAATGACTTTATAATTCGATTACTAAAGAGAATGAAGTTGCTCCAATAATTTAAAGCACTAAAATTGTATTTTGTAATTTACTGAATGGGCCTTTTTCGGCCAAAATTCCACCAAGTCGTGCAAATCTAGTCCGTGTACCTTTTGAATGCAGGCATGAATCTGGATTATTTATACAAAAATAGATAACAGGGAAAAAGATAAATGCAGTTATTTAATCTTTAATTTTCTTTGGTTGATTACAGCCCTACAAATTGGTTTTGTCTGTTATTTTCTGTCCAGCCTCCCGCCACTATGCACGTCTGTTAGTGACGGAGTATAATCCAGTGGAGGCTCAGAGTGACCCGGCTTTAGGAAACAGGGCTGCCCCGACCCAATGGGCAACTCTGTGCCGTAAAGTCTGGAACAAATCATTAACTACAATGATAACACTCATTTAATCCTCGCGTTGTCCTCGGGTCAAACTGACCCGTTTCTATGAGGTTTTATATCAGAAATATGGCTTTATTTCAACCAAACTGCCCATAAATAATAATGATGTTTCCATTTAGCCTTGTGGTAAAATTAATGATTCATTTCTTTAGAATTGTTTGGGGTGTTTTTATTTAACCCTTGTGTTTTTACATCAACCATGAAAAAAAAATCCCCTTTTCAATCTGTTTTTCAACATTATTATTTTTTTCGTCAATTTTTTTAATGTCGTGGATGCATTTTTTATGTTTTTGGTTGTTTTTTTTTAATGTTGACATTATTTCTATGACCAATTCTTTGTGACCAAAAAATTAACAAACTGAAAACGGGTCAATTTGACCCAAGGACAACATGATGACGGTTAACCTCACACTTCCCTCTGGATTTTCTCTAGATGAGCTATAAACTGCCAATTTCTTCCTGTATGATGCATTTCTAAGACATTAATCAGCTGTTGACGTCTGTATTTGTCT
>NC_048407.1:32591655-32594558 GCF_013103735.1 Etheostoma cragini
CCCCCCCCCCCCCCACCTGCAGGGACCATCAAAGAGATCCTGGGTACCGCTCAGTCGGTCGGATGCACCATCGATGGTCGCCCTCCCCATGATGTCATCGATGACATCAACGCCGGCAAAATCGAGTGTCCATCTGAGTAAAGGAGCGATGCAAAGGATAATAAAAATCACAAACTAAACTCCTTGTGTTGAATCTTTGTCTTTGTAACACCTATTTAAATGGTCGATACAACGACTAGATGGGACAAGAGTTAATTTAATTTTACTTTGCATATTGCACCAATAGTTAATAGTTTTAAGGTGTTTTTGCAAGATGCTAAATTAAAGCGGCTACTCTACTCGGCTAAAAAAAATTCTGAATTTATCTGCAAAGATGGTGACTTGGCTCAAATGAATCGAATTGAAACTAACATTAAGTGATTAAATTACTTTATAATTGATTACTAAGGAGAATGCAGTTGCTCCAATTAATTTAAACAAAATTGTATTTTGTAATTTACTGAATGGGGCTTTTGGCCAAAATTCCAGCAAATCATGCTAATCGAGTCTACTTTCTTAAATGCAAGAATAAATCTGGATTAAATGCTTCTTAAACCGCTTATGAATGTGTGAATCACGTAAAGCACAATGTAGGTGAACATGTTAAAGCAATGATAAAAAAGCGGTTTAATTCAAATATTTCATTTTTCAATTACCTCAATCTCAAATTACTCCAGTGTCCAGAGTTTGTTACAGCTTTAGTAGGTAACATGTTGATATTAATGAATTCATTAAAACTGTTGGCTCCACATGGTTCAGTATGGCTCAGATTGTAGCATCGGGCAACTTACCTTCCTGCGCGGAAACTCGTGAAGATAATTCAGATTCTTCTGTTTCACATCCATGTCTTAATTATAGGAAACTGGAGGTTGGGGGGGGGGGGCAGTTGGAGAAGACTTATATCCTGTGAACACATCGTGTTATTAGGGTTCTTCATGGGGGTGATAGCAACTACTCTGGTTAGAACAAATGTTATTTTCTAGTAAACAAACAGTTTAAAATCTCATTTCTTGTTGAATTGGTATAATCTTTCAAATTAAAATCAGAGTTAAGTTTAAATTGTTACTGAGCTCATGACAACATGTTTATTTTCTCCTGGTGTCCCGTCTCTCCAACGAGTTGAAAGTCGTCACCATGTCTTTCTTTCACCTATAATCACACCGGGAGCAATAATGAGTCTTCTACATATATCAGGTTGATTGTAAAAAAGATTAAAAAAAAAAAAAAAAAGTAGTAGGATAGGTCCGGATGAGCTCGTCAGACACTAATAATATTAATCTGAGCAACACAAGCACTTTTGTGAAGGGAAATACAAGCTGGACACAACCCACCAGACTCCATTTAAAAAAGCAATACTTTAAGCGTGTTTAAAGCCAACATATTTTCACATGTAAGTGTGTAAACTATGTGTTTACTTCAACCAGAACTAGAGTTGTGATGGTTGGAAAGGTGTAAGGACGACCAAAAAGTGCTTTTAATAGATTTATTTTGTTTTTGTAGACTTTGAATGAAGTGTGTTTAACGATGCTAAAATTACTGTTTATTTACATGGAGTCTGGTGGGTTTAACTAACGCAATTTCGTGGATATTTTCATGTTTAAAAAAAATGATCTTTAGTCTATAACAGAAATATCGACCTGCTTAGAAATCCTTTCCATGATGTTGTCAGACACTAATAATATTAATCTGAGCAACACAAGCACTTTTGTGAAGGGAAATACAAGCTGGACACAACCCACCAGACTGCATTTAAAAAAGCAATACTTTAAGCGTGTTTAAAGCCAACATATTTTCACATGTAAGTGTGTAAACTATGTGTTTACTTCAACCAGAACTAGAGTTGTGATGGTTGGAAATTGGAAAGACGACCAAAAAGTGCTTTGAATAGATTTATTTTGTTTTTGTAGACTTTGAATGAAGTGTGTTTAACGATGCTAAAATTACTGTTTATTTACATGGAGTCTGGTGGGTTTAACTAACGCAATTTCACGGATGTTTTCATGTTTAAAAAAGAAAGGATCTTAGTCAATAACAGAATTGATTGAACAGATTGTTGTTCCCGTCAGTCACTTAGACACAAAAACGGGAGAATAAGGTTGAAAAAACCTGTGAGGTGTATTTTAGGTCAGTCAGGAATCCACGCAGTTTGGGCTTTTTATACAAAATATTTATTGAAAATCTCAGCCCGACATATACAACTCTAGAAAAGTACAAACAGTTCCAAAACTCAGCAGGTACAGATATTTATACTTCTCATCACATTCAGCCGCTACACGAGTAGTATTTGCTTCTAGTATTTTGTGAAATAGTACATGTAAGTGCAGTTAAAACACCTTGCTCCAGTACAACCCAACGATGGATTTCAAATTCTAAACTAGCGCGTGATTTCTTCCCAAAACGCTCGCATCACATTTCAGATTTTGTTCTTATTCTTTTCAAATTTTAAACATTAAATGTCCTCGACTAAAGAGAGATATTTTACGTACGGTTGATTTAACCGACAGATGTGTTAGAGAGATATGCTGGAAATACTTTGAACGTCAACAAGAAGTAAGGTCACCCAACATTGCTTGGAGCACCTTTAAAATCAAAGAAATCGTAGTCGACTTTAGACCCAAACGAGCCCTACTGGTCATAAACGGGACGTTATCATGTTTAACACGGAAGAACTTTGGCTTCTTCTGGTAAACAATAAAAAAAGAAGGGTTTTGTTTTTCTTTGTCTTAATTTGAAGACATCTCTGTAACGGTGCTACTCTGAAAACAAACCTATTCATGACTGGACGTGAGTTTAAGAATGCTTCTGCTAACCCCAACAAACCATTCGGCTGTCAATGCTAACCCCAACCAACCAATCGGCTGTCA
>NC_048407.1:32594658-32596182 GCF_013103735.1 Etheostoma cragini
ACATAGGTGTATCTGATGTAGGCGGGGCTAGAGGTGAGCTGCACCAATCACATCGGTGTATCTGATGTAGGCGGGGGCTAGAGGCGAGCTGCACCAATCACATCGGTGTATCTGATGTAGGCGGGGCCAGAAGGGAGCTGAACAGATGACGACAGTTTAATCTACCAGTTAGCTTCGCTGGTAGCTTAGCATACGGGGCTCTGGATTCACCCCGTGTGTTGTTGTGATTGGGCAACTTTCATTACTTGATGTCAGACCCTTAATCTTTCAGACTTTGGGTTTTGATTTTCAGGCTAACACTGTTGGAGATGAAGGAACATGTCATCCAGTGCAACTGTGTGGCTTATTGATGTGTTTTTAAGATATATAGGCTTACTGTATACGACCAATGTGATATATGTGATATACACAGTATATATATATATATATACATATATATAGAGAATCTGGATCTGATCTGATCTATATCTACTGTATATACATATATAAATATAAAGTATTAGGCTTTGATACACAGAATACCTGTTAGGATATTCCTTCAGTATTTGAAACAATAAATAAGAAAGAAGGATCAACGCCTTATTGTTTATTTTGCTGTATTTTGCAACGGTTTGTCTCTAGTGGCACACATGATAGCTGGCCTTGGTCTTTAAACACACGAGGTTATCTTTAAGACACTCGCAGCTCACAGGCAGCGGATTATTCATCATTTTTCACCGCCATGATAATGTTAATTTACACATCCAAACGTGTGAAAAATATGAATAAATCTAAACCAAAAGCTTGTCAAACTGCCACATTGTTAGAGATAATTTTCATCACCTGACATCTAGACTTTTAGTTTTTATTTTGTTTTATTGTATTTCATGTAAATACCGATTCAAAAGGACATAGATTTACATTATTCAGACAGTGAGGTTTTTCCGTGGCACTTTCATGAACGTAAACTAGTTTTGATTGGTTCTTTTCTACGTTTACGTAATTACGTCACAGTCAGTCACGTCACACACGCGTCAGACGCCGGAGTTGAAAGTTGACGGAGGAAGGCTCGTGTTTGGACCGTTCGCGGGAAAAGGTGCCAAAACAAATCGGTTCTGGTGGCCACGCGAGCAACTTCAGACCCAGTTAGAACTTTTCTACAATCGATCAAACTAATCGATCCGATCGATAGAAGCGGCGTCTTCAAAACGCGTTACTTTAACAACTAAATGCTACTGGGAAACAGAAGTAGCTTCCAACATTAGCTAGCTACTTTAGGTTAGCTTTAGGTTAGCTCTAGGCTAACGCAACGGTGCTAATCCGTTAGCACCGCGCGAGAGGTAACCGACGGTTAGCAGGTGGAAGGACTCGGGAACCGGGGAGAGGAATGGCGGAAAGACCCGAAGATCTGAACCTGCCGAACGCGGTGATCACCCGCATCATCAAGGAGGCGGTGAGTGTACAGAGTACTCGGATACTGAAGTAATACCACTGTGTAGAAATACTCCGTCACCCCCCCTACTCGGATACTGAAGTAATACCACT
>NC_048407.1:32596282-32599579 GCF_013103735.1 Etheostoma cragini
CCTAATACTGTATCTGAAGTCTCTTTTATATAGACCCATATTAATGTTTAGAAACCTAATTTTCCCGCCATTGGACCTTTTTTTAAAAGAAATTAAATTGACTGATTGACTGATTTGATTGAAAAAAAACTCATAAATTGAAATTTTCATGCCATGGGACCTTTAAATATTACACTCAACACATTAAATAATAATCTGCATGAAAAGAAAAACAAAAGATGCCCAATTGTAGGTCATTGTCCAAATATTATGCTCCAAGATTTGTTTTAATTTCCTTGTTTTTAATTCATTTTAAAGGCAACTTGTGCTTAACTTGCCTATTTGACAGTAGTAAAACAAACCTTGTGTGGGTGTTCACTTGCAAAACAAACAAACAAACAAACAATTAAACTCATTAAGTGAAAACCAAAGGATGAATCAATGATGTGGCACAATTAACAAAGTCAATCCGGCTGGAGGATCGTCTGGTTCTGTAGACGAGGACCTGAGGAACATCCTGTTTACACCGTATACACCTAGAGATGAGTGCAGAGGAGGGACATCTAAGTGATAGGGCCCATCGCAGTGAAGGTGAACAGGTCTTAAGCTGGTTCTAAGATCACTTGTTCTGTTGAGGTTCTGTCGGGTTCTGCACGGGACGGGGCAGGCAGAACCTCACGTTGTTGGCCCACAGCCGTTGGATTCTTTAAGAAGCGCAAAGAGGTTTGTTTATGCAGCACTACTTTTGTGTACATCCGACAAGTACTGGCACGGACTAAGATGACGATTTTCGACATCTTTTTAGTTATAGAAAGACGTGAAAAGTCGACGACAACGTTCAATCTTTAAGTTTCAGACTGTACCACCAAGTACTGTTTCTCATTTTGGTCCCCACGGACGACAACGGTTGCGTTTTTGTGGGACCTATTTTCTCCTGCGATGGATGTGCTGCGCCTTTCTCTCGGTAAATGCTAGATTGCACCCGATGCCCGTGTGGACGTCAACTCGGGCACACTGCGCAGGCGCCAACACCATTCAGTTGACGTTCCCTGAAGTGTGTGGTTTAAATGTCCCAAACACTCTTGGTTTCCGGTGTGGTTAATAATGTCCCCCCCAATTTAGGATCACGTTACTGTTTGAACTTGTTCTGTAGTGTAATAATTAGTTTAGAAGCTTTATTTGAATTTCTCACAGACGCCTGCGCAGTATGCTCGTCTTGACGTCGACACGTACATCGGGTGCGATCTAGCATCTACCCTTTCGCTCCCTCTCTCCGCCATCTTGGATTTTAATGTTAATTTCTTTTAAAAAAAAATGTGTTTCCTGGGATATTTTTGGTTTAGGGTGCCGTGTGCCAATTTTGGATTAGTTTGAAGGAGTTTTTATGTCGTGATTGTTTTTATAAAATCACCTTTTGTGAGTATTCTGTGTTTGTTCTGCTTCCGCGGTCGACTCGAGACATTTAAACCAACGCGTGAAAATGCTTTCAGCTCTTTAACTGCCCTCTATCATGATAAATAACGCCTGCACCGAGCCTCTGGTGATTCTGCTGCCTCTGATTGCCACCGTTGATCGTGTCTACAAGGGTACTGGCACACAAACTAACTTTTAATTCGCTTACAAACGGTACATTTAGCCTGTTAAGCTAGCTAGCTAATGGCTTCCACATCAAACAAGCGAAGCTAGCTAGCTAGCTAAGGCTGTGTATGTGTGTGTGTGTGTGTGTGTGTGTTAGCCAGCCTGTTGTAGTCCAGTGGTCTGCAGGTACCGGAACGATGCCGGGCATCAAACTATCTGCTATTGTCGTCGAATATCTGGTGCATATTACATCGTTAGTGGGACAAAATGTAACCGTGTTGTGTTATTACCGACTGTGTTGTTGACCGCTAGCTAAGGGAAGCTAGGTTAGCCTAACCGTTACTGAAGTTGAGTTTGATGCTAGCTAGCTAGCACCAACTAAGAAGGGACGTTGATGTTGGATTTATTTAATTTGTATTCCGTTAAACCAGGCGACACGTTTTGGTTAACGTTGGTCTTTTTGGTTTTAATTGACGTTAGGTGGATGTTAGCATGCCTAATGGGACGTTTCTAAGCCGATTGGGATGTGGAGTGAATGTATTGTGGTGTAATATCATGGACGTTTTTTTTTAACGTTAACTGTCACCATCCGTGTAACGGTACTTGTGTTGTTGTATGGCTCAACTGCTGATGTCGTAAGGGCTGTTTGTGGCTTTCAACCGGCAACTGCTGCAAGCTAACCACCACGGCCGAGCATCTATCCTCCCCGGCGTCGCCTTTTGGTGGCTAGCTCCATGCTAACGGACTGTCTGTGGGTGGCGACCAGGCTAGCTAGCTAGCTAGTTAGCTAGGTAGAGTGTTTTCTAGACCTGGTACAATGTGGTCTTGACGTGAAAGCTTTCACAAATCTGAAAGTGGATTTCAGACAGCTATTGCTTAGCGACATGTCAAGGAGTAGGTGCAACAAACTGAGGATGCAACTTATGTCTCATTTTTGACAACTTTAACGTCGTTGGAGAGACGACGGTGTTAGCAAACAATGCAAAGCTAGCTATATATTTGATAACTGTGACACAATCTGGGCCTCAGCTGCCGTGTGTGTGTGTGTGTGTGTGTGTGTGTGTCTTCCGGGTCTCCGCTGCCTCCCCTGATCTCCGTGGCGTGTTGTGGTTGTATGTACGGTGGCTAACGTTAGCTTCCGAGATAAAATGCGAAGCTTTTTAAATGCAAATAAGATGACGCGACGCAGTTGCGCATTAGGACCTGCAGTACCCTTCTACTAGCATAAGCATGCATACTGCACGATGCGTTTATGTGATCCTTAACGTGATCGTGTTGGTGTGATTTTTGATCTGATTCATAAATGAAGAAAGCAATACTTTGTGCCACTGTGACGGCAGCAGAGACGGTGCTGTTGCACCTGACAGGAAGCCAGTGGATTAGTTGGGGTTGACGCTGAGGGGCGCTGCAGGATCATTTTAAAGTGGTTTCCTTCACTGCTTTCCTCTGTGGAAGAAGCAGCAACACCACAGTGTATTTTGACGCTGCTGTTTTGTAAATGTGTACTTTTGCTGGACTTGTACTTGAAACCGTGTATTTTTTTTACATTCAATGTACCAAAAGATAAAGTACTTATTATGCAGAATGGCTCTTTTCAGAATCATATATATTATGTCTTTTATATAGACCTTAGTGGTCCCTAATACTGTATCTTAAGTCTTATATGTAGACCTTAGTGGTCCCTAATACTGTATCTGAAGTCTCTTTATATAGACCTTAGTGGTCCCTAATACTGTATCT
>NC_048407.1:32599679-32608398 GCF_013103735.1 Etheostoma cragini
TGTGTGTGTGTGTGTAGGTCTGTAGGTATGTGTGTTTAAAGGTGTGTGTGTGTGTGTGTGTGTTGTTGTGTTTCTGGTCTAGCTAGAGCCGATGGGTGTTGTAGTTCTTCTAACGTTACTAGTTGTTGCAACAGCATGTGGAAAAAAACTACAAAAGTTAGCTAGGCCAAAAAGAACGTTAATCTTGCGATAAAAATTATTGACGTTAAAATGGGTTTTGCGTTAACGTGTTTAATTGACAGCACTAGTGTTTTTTTAAATATATAATTTAAATTTTGTATCATTTGTCTAAATCTGCAAACTTAACCCTTGTTTGTTCCTGTCAACCATAACAAAAAATATATATATATATTTTGGTTGTTTTTTTTCTACATAATTTTTTTTTCTCTCACATTGCTGTCACTTTTTCAATGTTGTGTGTGCTTTTTAAAAAAATTATTTTTCCCAAAGTTTTTTTGATATTTTTAATGTTGACATTTTAAGAACGTATTTCAATGGGCCATTTTTTGCGACAAAAAAAATGATAATGGGGTCAATTTGACCCGAGGACAACATGAGGGATAACCATTGTCTTGTCTTTCCATCAATATTGAAAATAAATACTTTTTTGACATCTATGTTTTTAACTTTTTCTTCCTTTTTTGTCCCTTTTTTCAACACTTTTGACACTTTTATCAATTTTTCTCACTTTTTGACGTTTCCAACTCTATGTAACACTAACTAATTAACTTTAGTTTTACAGTTATTTTTGGATTTTATGGTCAATAAACCTCATTTATAGGAAATTATACCTAATGTTTGAGTTAGAAAAGCAGAAATTAGGAATTATTGAGACTAAAATTAAAGGAATGGATGTTGATGATAATCACAGACTGGAATATGTCAACTTTTACTCAATACTATTTAAAAAACACTTCCATTTGTTTTACAATGCTATAAAATTGAATAAGACGCCCCAAAATTAATGAAAGTAGAGATTTGTACTTGGTAAAGAGCGTTGTGTGGAATCAATCATGTTATTTTGGGGAATTAAAAACATTGATATATGGCAATGGATCAATTTGACCCGAGGACAACATGAGGGTTATTTAAAGCTTAATCCTTTCTGTATTTCTCCAGTCAGTGTAAAGTAATTAGAGTTTTTGGCATCTAGTAATTAGATTAAATTAAACTTTATTGTCGTTACACAGGAACAAGGCAACAAAAGGCAGTTCGGGTCAAACCAGAAGTGCACTAGCAGCAGGTGCAGGATATACACTGGTTCTATAAGTGCAGGACGTGGCTATGTACTGAATAAATATAGAAATGAATACTATTATAAAAAGAATTTTACAGATAGATTTGTCCTATGAACATAATATATAGTACATGAACTTTTTTTTCCAACATTTTTGTCACTTTTTCAGTGTTGTGGGTGCTTTTTTTGATGTTTTTAATGTTGACATTTAAAGAACTTATTTCAACTGTCGATTTTTTTTTGTGACAAAAAAAATGAAAATGGGGTCAATTAGACCCGAGGACAACGTGAGGGTTAAGTAAAGCTGGCAACACATGGTTTTGTATCTCTCCCGTCTGTGTAAAGTGAGCCGAGTTTTTGGCATCTAGTAATGTGTGTTGTGTCTGTTCCGCCTCCAGGTTTCAACTCTAGACCCCAGTCTTCCCCCCTCGAGAGTGCTTCTTCATCTCGGAGACTAAATGCAACTGGACCAGGGGGCTTGTGGGCATGAAGTGGCTTGGCGAATCCAAGAACATGGTGTTGAATGGCAGACGGCACGGAAACAAGTTGACCGGCGAGCAGCATGTGAGCCAGACCCGCTCCCAGCACTCCCAGCGGACCTCGCTGCGCCACAACAAGAACCGGAGCCGGCGATGTAGCCGCAGTGAGTTCGAACACGTCAACGAATGCGGCCGATTCCCAGAGATGGGAAGTAACGAAGTACCAGTACTTAGTACCGGTACTTTCTAAGTACCAATACTTCGTTATTGCACTCAAGTAGATTTTTCAGCTATTTTTACTTTACTATTTTTATTTTTTGGGCGGCTTTTGACTTTTACTTTTTACATTTTAACACGAAGATCGGTACTTTCTACTCCTTACATTTTAACACGAAGATCGGTACTTTCTACTCCTTACATTTTAACACGAAGATCGGTACTTTTACTCCTTACATTTACATTTTAACATGAATATCAGTACTTTTACTCCTTACATTTTAACACGAAGATCGGTACTTTCTACTCCGCACATTTTAACATGAATATCGGTACTTTCTACTCCTTACATTTTAACACGAATATCGGTACTTTCTACTCCTTACATTTTAACATGAATATCGGTACTTTCTACTCCTTACATTTTAACACGAATATTGGTACTTTCTACTCCGTACATTTTAACACGAATATTGGTACTTTCTACTCCGTACATTTTAACACGAATATTGGTACTTTCTACTCCGTACATTTTAACACGAATATTGGTACTTTCTACTCCTTACATTTTAACACGAATATTGGTACTTTCTACTCCGTACATTTTAACACGAAGATCGGTACTTTCTACTCCTTACATTTTAACATGAATATCGGTACTTTCTACTCCTTACAGTTTACAAAAATGGCTCGTTACTTTAGTTTGGTACAAAAGCTCGTCTATCAGGTGTGATTGTGAATAGCAGAGTAAATTTCCACGCTTGTACTTCCAAGCTTGTACTTGGACCTCAAATCAGTACTTTCGAACACAATTATCTTTACTTCTACTTGAGTATGGGAAGTGAGTACTTTTGCCATCTCTGCCGAGTCCCGTACGCTAACGCCGGTCTGTGTTTACAGGGTTCAACGCAGCCAGTCTGGAGGCAGAGAGGCGCTACGTGCCCTCCTCGGGAATGACTGCCAAGGAGTTGTGTGAGAACGACGACCTGACCACGAGCCTGATCCTGGACCCGTACCTGGGCTTTCAGACTCACAAGATGAACACCAGGTCAGTGGATTCATCACAGTGGAGTCGGTGGCCATGCAGCCTCTTCAGTCATGGACAAGCGTTCTTATCTTCCTCTTAGATTAAGTTTGGTCCATATTGAATCACGATTATTTAACTCGATTACTCATCGACTTGGAAAGATTTTGCATTCATTGAAGTTAGAAATAGTTAAATAAAAACAGTGAAAACACCTTAAACTAGGAAATCTCCCTTAACCCTCGCGTTGTCTTCCTGTCATCCATGAAAAAGTCAGTTTTTTACCACTTTTTCAATGTTGTGGGTGCTTTTTTGTTGTTGTTTTTGATGTTTTTTGATATTTTTCATGTTGACATTTTCAGCTTATTTCAACGACGAAAAACAAATAAATAACTGAAAAATTGTGTCAATTTGACCCGAGGACAACATGAGGGTTAATACTTTTCCCGTTGAACTTTTTAAATTCCCCTTTTCGGAAAACAAGAAAAAAGTTATCTTGCTAAATGTAATGTGGAAAATAATAGTATTTCTGGACTACATGTTGTTGTTTTTTGGGCTTTTCTGCCTTTATTTGATAGGACACCTAGTTGAATGAGGGGAGAGGGGGGGAGACATGCAGGAAGTCGTCACAGGTTAGATCTGGACCACTGCATCGAGGCATACGTGCACCTGCTCCACCCACTGGACCAACCCGGCCACGAATACATTGTTTTTTATTATTGTTAGGAGCATAAATCGAACTTTCAATCATGACGCCATCAATTGCACAGACCTACATTAAGGGGTATTTCATTCCATATTTTTACTTTTGTCTACCCTTCGTTTTGTGCCTTTTTTTAAAAAATGTGTCCCTGCAGATTTCGACCAATCAAGGGAAGACAAGAGGAGCTGAAGGAGATCATCGAGCGCTTCAAGAAACACGACAACTTGGAGAAAGCTTTCAGAGCGTTGACCACCGGGGACTGGTCCCGAAATCTGTTCCTCAACAAGACGAAAGCTCAAGAAAAGCTCTTCAAGCAACATGTAAAAAATATTCTGAAAGATTTTTTTTAATTTTTTTTATTCCAGCATCACAAACAATCACATGACTAACTTTATGTCTTGCACAGGTATTTGTGTATCTGCGGATGTTTGCCACAGACAGCGGGTTTGAGATTCTCCCATGTAACCGCTATTCATCAGAGCAAAACGGAGCTAAAATTGTGGCAACAAAGGAATGGTGAGGACATGCTGCCATCTGTTATCTCTGATTTAAAACAGCACCACATGTCAACACGCCATCAGCCCCCACCTCCTAAATGCATTTAACTGTTCTAACTTTACCTGTTTAACGGGCTCTAACACTGAGAAGCATCTCTTGTGCTACGAAACTGAAAATACTGGTTGCTCTTTCCCCGTCCCGGTGTTTTACACATGTGGGTGGTGGTGTTGAACGTGCATGTTGGATGTGATCCTTTCGCGTCTTTTACAGCGGTGGAGCAAAGCTGCACCGTCTTTGTCTTGTACGCAAACACTCTCCCCGTTGCTGTTGTAGGTGACCGGGAACTCGAGGGCGGGTCTTCCTGCTCCAGCGTTTCATTTGCCATTGCCATAGTGTGGCGACTCGAACGTGTGCTAGCTGTAACCCCGGACCGCGGTGGTTTAGCATAAAATACGCTAACTGTTAGCTAACCGTTAGCTCTCGCCATATGCATGCACATATCTAGTAGGGGTGTGAATGTTTACCGGTGTCACGGTTCGATATCCCGATGCGTCACCTATCAATATTATTATATATTGATACACATGGTTCTCATCAACAAATTCAAGAAGTGTTATATATATATATTCAATTCAATTTTATTTATAGTATCAATTCATAACGTGTATATTATAAGTGTTATCTCGAGACACGTTACAGATAGAGGAGGTCTAGACCATGCTCTATAATTTACAAGGACCCAACAGTTCTAGTAGTTTCCTCCAGAGCAAGCAACAGTGCAACAGTGGCGAGGAAAAACTCTCTTTAGGCAGAAACCTGGGACAGACCCAGACCCAGACCCAGACTCAGACTCAGACTCAGACTCAGACTCAGGCCCAGACCCAGACCCAGACCCAGACTCAGACTCAGACCCAGACCCAGACCCAGACTCAGACTCAGGCCCAGACCCAGACCCAGACCCAGACCCAGGCTCTTGGTAGGCAGTGTCTGACGACAGGTTTGGGTTAAAATAAAGAGTGGCAATAACGGTCACAAAAAATAGTAGTTTGTAGATGAACTCCCCTTTTTATTGGATATGCTCTTAAAGAAAGCCAGTACCTGAATGCAGTGGAGTCTGAACAAAGGCAAAAGGCAAAAAAAAGAAGAAGCTTCGACTGGAAACATCGTTAAGTAACCTCCTTGGGCAATAATCGTTAGTGGTCTGTCACTGCATGGACCAAGGTACTGCAGCCGGCTTTGCAGGGGTCAATAAACCATTGTCTTGCCCTTGTTTTACAGGAAGAGAAACGACAAGATCGAACACCTGGTGGGATGCATCGCTGAGCTTTCAGAGAGCGAGGAGAACATGCTGCTCCGGCACGGCGAGAACGACTTCAGCGTCATGTATTCAACCCGCAAGAACTGTGCCCAGCTCTGGCTGGGACCCGCTGCGTTCATCAACCACGGTATGAGGCGTCCTAGTCTCTAGTGCTCGGGGGCCGTTAGTACTGTAACCAAGGGAAATGAATGACTCATTGAGGGGGGGGGGGGGGTTACACACCCAGGTGTATAAACCAGTAAAACAAAAGGACCTAGAAAGAAAAGATAGTTCATGCATTCTTTGCGTAGGGAAATCCTTCTTTAAATGTTTAAACTCATCTAACCTTTTATCAATACGTGATACATGATGATGAAATATCTATAAAAAAGGTGTAGCTCTCAGCAGGAATGTTGCCTTTGGCGAGAAATACTCTGTTGTAGCTTAATTTAAAAGTAAAAACGACGTTTAAAACCGAACCTAAAAAAGCCTAAGGATACTGTACACATACACGTCTTATCTCTTCTGATCCAGTATTTTATATAATGGTGCTAATATTTGTCTTGATTCTGTTTTCAGATTGTCGACCAAACTGCAAGGTATGCTACTTTTTTATATATATATATATATATATATATATATATTTTTTTTTTTTTAAATAATGTGACATCATATGTCTTGTTGAATCGGCCAGTGGCCAGTTGGACTCAACGACCAATCAGAGTGGTGGACTGCTAGCCCCTGACTAGCAAATCAATGCATGAGAAAAGCGGCGCCAACACCACCACAATGCTCTTATTTTTAATAGGGATCGGGGGGGAAAAATCGATACGCAGGCGCCGATTATGGATCTTTTATTATACATGTGTTGGCCAGTTTGTCCCATTTTGCAGCCATAACATTGAAGTGAGATGAACAAACAGAGTAATGTATGTTTTATAGACAAGATGTTGACATAGTTTCCATTTGGGGATGTCATTTGAAACTGGGGAAAAATTTGAAATTGGAAAGAAAGGAAATAAATGTTTAAAATCCCAATAATTTGGTATCGTGGCATAAATATCTCAATGATGTCGTATTGGGAGGCGTCTGCTGGTCCCTGCTCCTAATTACTCGCCATTGTACTTTCTGGGGGGGTTGTCAGAGGCTTTAAAGAAAATTTAAAAAAACAAAAATCACTGGATCAGTTGCTGTGAATTGTGAAACCTCTGCGAATAAACACACGTTTGTTTTGTGTGTTTTTTTTGTCCAGTTTGTGTCGACGGGACGGGACACCGCCTGCGTGAAGGTTTTGAGAGACACTGAACCAGGAGAGGAAATCTCGTGTTACTACGGAGACGGGTTTTTTGGGGAAAACAATGAATTTTGTGAATGCTACACTTGTGAACGGTGGGTGTGACAACAAATATACAACGCAGAATGTCTTGAAGGTGTTGTCTGTGCAGTTATAGTTTATTTATGTGCAATTAATTTAGACCACAGGGTGAAAGTTCGGTTAATCCAAAATTAATCCAGTGTTGTTGTTTTTTCTTAAACGACACTGAGCCGGCACGATCGCATCCTTTAACCAGGGGTGGAGCCAGAAGGTGTAAACATTCTGGGCTCTGCCCCAACCTAGGGGGGGTCCGGGGGCTATTGCGCTAATTTTTAAGACATTTGAAAATAGAAATCTGTACATCATTTGGGGGGAAAAAAACATCCTGCAGAGCCAACATGCTGTTTTATATCGAATTGTTCTCAAATTGCCTGGATTGGAAATATTAAAACCCTAAAAGATTTTGGGCTTTAAAAACAAAAAGAACAAAAAAAAAAACATGCTTTGGGATCCTCCTCCTCGCTCGGCCTTGTATTCTCGGCTCTGTGAGCAGAGAGTGCCTTTTAACGGCGCGTCTGCAACACAAATCTGCAAAAAATCGCACACCGAGACAAGACCGGCCCTTTGAGTAGTTGGTTGTTGCAAAATATGCAAAACGTCCTGAAATGTTTGCTGCAGGACCTTCCAAAGATTTAAGGATTCAAGACCTTTTCTTCGTCTCCGAGGGGTGATTCATTTTGCTACAGTAGCAAAGAAATTGACATATAGTACGTAACAAAGACGACAATGTCCCAGTGTGCCCTATGGGCAGACGTTACCCATTCTTTCCAGCGTTAAGCAGAGAGATAGCAGAGGGGACGAAGGAGAATTTATATCTATTTGTTTTGCTGGTAGCCGACTGGAGCCGGAACCAGAGGGCAGCAACTTACATTCTGCATTCAGGGGGGTGAGAACTATCGGCCATGATGGATTCTGCCTTGTTAAGCACACGTCTATTGTACAGATCAGTTGGTTTCATCTGCTGATGCCCACTGATTTTGCTGCTTACTTTAATTACCATTGCTAATGTGTTTTTCTGTTTTAAACTCAGAGAAGCATTCCAGCAAATACATGAAAAGCTAAAGACGGACTCAATAAAAGATTTAATCTAAAACATATGTGTATATATAAAACAGTGTCATCGGGGATCTGTCCATTTAAAACTCGGCTAGTTTTCTCAGGCTGACTCCAAAGATGGTGGTTATGGGCACAGTGAGGAGGATGAGGAGAGGCCGAGTGAAGACAGAGTAGAACTTGTTGTGACTTACCTGTGCCAAAGAAAATATGGTGTAGATGTGGCCAAATGTACAAAAATCACCGTCCCACACCACCTCTGGTTGAGCCAATGCATGAAAACATGAACTTATTACAGTGTTATTCAAGTAAAGCTAAATAAGCGTAATTCCTTCACTTAACTTTTCTGTGATGTTTCATCATATATTCATTTATTTTGTTGCGTTGCAGACGCGGCACTGGTGCTTTTAAATCCAAAGCTGGCCTGCCGGTGGAAGTGCCGGTGATCAACAGCAAGTACGGGCTGCGGGAGACGGACAAGCGTCTCAACCGGCTGAAGAAGCTGGGGGAAGGAAACCGGAGCTCCGACAGTCACTCTGTAGGCTCCCACACCGACGTGGACTCTCAGGAAATGCCAAAAACACATCAATGTAAGAGTCCCCTAAATACTAGCGTGTGTGTATAAATATTCCAACACTGTTGGTATATTTACGACGTGGTTTCAGATCCCAAAAACCCTAAAACCGGGACAGAAGAAATCCAACGTGGCAGCGCAGGTAAAGCTAACGTTACACACAAATGTACTGATTATCAGAACTTGGCTGTTAGGGATGTAACGACACAAGTCACGAGTTTAAGTCCACAATAGGATATTCGGCGGGGAGGGGGGGGGGGGGG
>NC_048407.1:32608690-32613083 GCF_013103735.1 Etheostoma cragini
GACTGGCTAGTAGTCCTTGCCTAGGTACTGTCAGGGAATGCCCTTATACTCTGCTTCTGACTGGCTAGTAGTCCTTACTGCGACTCCCAACAAAGATGGACCAGAAGTGAGATGCGTCACTCTGTAGCTAAGACGGAGAGCTCAACACACAGGGTGAAAAGAGGAGCTGCAACAATGTGCAGTACATCAAATATATGGTATTTTCTGAAAATTAAAACCACATAAACCTATTCTAATACAACCTCTAAATCCAATTATGAACCTGGAAATAAGCAGAATATGAGCACTTTAAATAAATTAAATGGATAAATCGTAATTTTGGAAACAAATCCCAAATCAAAATAACTCAATAGAAAAATCTCTTCAAATACATAAACTTAGAAGACGACGTGAGGTCTGAAGTGAAATCTCAAGTAGATTATATCCTCGGCTTTTTAAAAAAGGTATCAAGATTAATTTTTTCTCTCAACGGGTTGTAATCTTCACACATTTATATCCATTTTTAACGCATTCACGTTGTATCGTTACATCCCTATTAGCTGTAGAAATACCTGGTACTTCATTAACAGTCAATTTCTTAATTTTATAGATTCTTGCCATCATATTTAACTATTTTATAGTTCTCAGTGTAGCTAAATTTTCAATGTTGAGGGACTAAGTCCAAAAATATTATTTGATTTTGGTAAATATCACCTGGCCAAAAGTGTAGGTGTGTTTCTGAAAATGTTAAAAATACATAATATGCAACATTTGATCTTTTTTTTCCCAGCAGCTGCCAGAAAAAGAACATCATCGTCTGGCCTGAAGTATAAAAACAGGACTCAATCGAGACAGACTATGTCAAGAGCCCTTACTACCTCATGTTCAAAACAAGGTCGTGTAAACAATAACAGGGTACCAAAGAGACTAAAATCCCAATCCAAGCCTTCACTAAGTAAAGTCCAGTTGCGGAGTCGCAGGAGGGGTGCAGAGCCCAAGGCGTTGGCCAAGGGAGAGACTTGCCAGCTGGGTCTCAGGGACTCAAAGGTGTCGCTTTGTAAAGGTGTCACCGTGAAGAAGGAGAAGGCCGGGCAGGAGCTGGTGCAGCAGACATTAGGCCAGCGGGGCTGCCTCACCCGTCACGCTGCCAAGGAAAATGGCAATCTACCGCACGGGCAAGGCAGCGAGGGCAGCCAGTGTTCCACGTACAGAACTCGCAGGTCCACAAGGACCCTTGTAAAAGCCCAGGAAACGGCAGCCGGCGTTAAGCTGGAGCCCAGTGCTATGGACGGCTTGAGCCCAGTCCCTGGTGGAGTGGTCATTAAAACAGAGCCAGCCGACATGGAGGAGTACCTGAGCCACGGAGTAGGCCTGGAGCAGCCGGCTCTGGACCCCGGCTATGCCAGAAGAGGCTCGTGCACCAGGCGAAAACGGCTGGCGCGGCTCAGGACCGAGAGGACGATCAAATGCGAGGACTCGTACGGCGAGCCCTTCATGCCGGTGGCTGCCGGCCACGCCGCTAACTTCTCAGACTGCGGCAACGTGCTGCTGAGCTTCACCGACCGGCACAGGGACTACAACGGGGTTTCCAACGGCAGCAAGTCCCTCCGCAGGGACAAGGGTAAGAGTGGCTGCCGGTCGCAGGACAAAAGCAAGAAGAAGCGTCAGATCACGCGGTACGACGCTCAGCTGATCCTTGAGAACAACACGGGCATCCCCAAACTGACGCTCCGCCGGCGGAGGGACAGCAGCAGTAGCAAGACCAACGACGCCAACGACCCCGTCGGCTCCTCCCACCTTTCTGCCTCCGCGGTCAACTCGGCCTCGAACAGCAAAATCAGCATCAAGTTCAGCAAGGACCGCGACAAGGACAAAGGTAGCTCGTACATCGCCAAGCTGAACAACGGCTTCGCCCCCGGGGTCCACGGCAACTCCACCAAGCTGAAGATCCAGCTGAAGAGGGAGGACGACGCGCGGAGGATACCCCAGACAAAGCCGGACCAGATGTCCTACAACGGGGACACGGGCCAGAGTCTGGAGGGCCGGCACGGCGGACATCGGACCCAAAAGGTCCTTGCCGAGCCGTCGTCGTCCGACGAGGACGACGAAGACGGCGACGACGAGGAAGAGGAGGACGACGACGACGACGACGACGACGACTACTTTGACAATGAGTTTGAAGACGATTTCATTCCGCTTCCTCCTGCAAAGCGCCTCCGACTCATCGTGGGTAAAGACTCCATAGACATCGATATCTCCTCCAGGAGGAGGGAGGATCAGTCCCTGAGGCTCAATGCATAAGCTGTGGAGCTCATCACTCCCGACGTTCCCTCTGTAAATAAAGATGATGACTCGCTGATCAACTGTTGTGTTGATGTAAAAGAAGAAACAGTAATTTAAAAACAAAACAAGAATTGCTGAAAAATGAAAGAATCTGAATGAATGTTGTTGTTTTTTTTGTTTTTTTTAAAGGTGATGTTGACCTAAAACAAATCTGTTTTTCACTTTCGTTCATCATCAACTTCCTATTGGAGTTATTTATAAAAACAAAATATAACAATTACATTAAATAAGCAAATGGTTCCTCAGCCACTCACTGGCATCTAGGGCATTTTCACACCTGTTAATTTTCTTTGGTTCAAATTGGACAATTATCTTGTAAATTTTGAGCAGTTCTTGTCTCTCTCTCTCCCCCCCCCCCCCAAACCCACCTTTGGTTCAGTTTTGCTCTAATTGGTCAGATGTGTCTTGGGGGGCGGGACCCTGAAGGTAAACACAGGAAGAAGGTCCTGTGTTCTGGCATAGTACATATTTCATGGTCATACCAGCTCATGCCATTACAGTAGTTTGGAGATATTGTTTTTGGGTGGGGGGGGGGGGGACGTTCCTACGCCGGCTCTGCTCACCGAGACTTTGCTCTGCCGTGCCGCCGGCGTCTGGCTTCAACTCCACCGGCCGGTTTGACCACGGAAACCCGAGTGAAGGCGCGCTGGACCGCAGAAGCATTGCAAGCTGCTTAGTACACCTTCCGCATCGCAGAATGCAAAGCTCACCCGACCACGGCAGCCATTTAGCTCAGACTTGTGGAGTACACATAGGAGTTAGGGGTAGGGTTAAAGGTCAGATCGCAGTCTCACCACACCCCAACCGCCCCCGGAGTTAGGTTGAAAGGGGACCGGGCCCAGTTCAAAATTAGCACTAAATTATCACCAGCCGGTAAAATATGCAAGTAACTGGTAGATTTGCTCAAAGCGTAACTCCCGCCAAAATGCAACCTATGAGCTTTTTTTTTTAATGTACCAGAGTCCAACTTAACTTTATAAGCATAATTAGGACAGGAGCGCCACTGCAACGATTGACCGGATCCTTGTTTTTCGGTCAAATGGCCTTTTGAATAGGAGTGCTAGGGGCATGCCAGCATCAAAATCACAGTTTTTAAAACTCCTAAGGAGGCTCCACACAGCATGGGACTTTGCTCCAGGTATCACCCGGGGCTCTACACATAGAGACCACATAGAGACCCATGTTGAGTCGAGCCTTCTTGGTGTTTTATATATTTATATACTAGGGATTTTGATGCTATCATAGAAGTGACCCTAGCTCTCCCATTCAAAGTCCTAATTAGGCTTTTAAACGAAAGTTGACTCCGGTTCATTCACAAAAAGATATAATGGTATAATTAATTATTCACCACCCATTTGGCTGGTGGATGAAAAAAATGCCCAAAACCTTGTAAAGGCAGGTGTGAAAACGCCCCCCTAAATCTGCAGTCTATGCCCAATGTAAACTGCAGGGATTCCCCAAGTCGTCCTCTTATAGATTCAGAATAATTTGACCGGATCCAAAGTGAAAAACAAGATTTTTTTTATGGTTTTATGTTCAACTCCTCCTCTTGAGTGAATGCACTTGTTATATTCATAATGGACATGGATATTGTAGAAAGTGTACAGTACGGTGACTATCTCCTCTGTCTCATAGGCAGGTTATAATTGAACTTTTTGATTTTTTTTTGTGTGTCTCATAGTTTGTGATTTTTTTTTGTGTGCCGAACCACGCTGAGCGTACAATGCGGCGTTGGTCGGTCCAGAGGCATTACACCATCGGTCGGTTAATTTGGACTCAGGTGCCATGTTGTCATTATCCCCCGGTAGTTTCCCTGGAAAGGACCGCACCACTAGAACACCAGTACTTCATCAACCATCAACGTTATTTACTGTGTAAGTCAATGTCTGTCGAGTTCAATCACGTTCAAGCAAATCCGCGTTATCATGTTATTCACCATTAGAGTCGTTGATTCACACAGTTTTACATGTGTTTTATGTACTTAACGTGCACCAAGCGTGCATGTGCTGCACACCACAGACACGATAGTCTCACCTGGAAGGAGAGAAACCTTCGTAGGGGGGGGGGGGGG
>NC_048407.1:32613109-32614752 GCF_013103735.1 Etheostoma cragini
TAGTATGCATGTGTAACATCAGGTGTGCGTTAAATTTAACTGCAGTTGTCGCACATTCACGACCGTGACCGATCTCACGGAGTTGCACAAAGTCTCTCGACTCCACAGCGCTGTAAATAAATAAATAAATTAATTAAAGCTGCAGAGGTCCAAGAAATCAAAGCACACGAGGTTTTAATAATGAGTTCAGTTGAGGCTAAATGGACCATTCGGAGCTGCTGTGTAATGGCAACATGGCACGCAACAATTAAAACCCCCAAATCCATACATAGAGGCTACCTATATGCTTTTTAGATCTGTAATTCTGAAAAGTAATGTACAGAAAGACTGGCTCGCGTCCCTCACATGGACATTTACTTTCCTCTCCAAGTCCAGTCTCACTCTTTATTTACCTAATCAGATTTTTGGAAGTTAACCATCAACACTAGTTTTTGTTTTTTGGGGGCGGGGGGGGGGGGGAAGCAACATGGTCTGAAATGTTCTTAACTAGCGTAGAATCATGTATTCTTTTCTCTATGGTGCTACTTTTTATTTCCTCACCATGCTGGTTGGGTTTCTGTCCTGTGTAACGCTGTGTTGGTAGATGGCGGCGTTCACGTCAGCCGGCCCCCAAAAATTCTGTAGAAATACACAATTTTTTCCATCGGTAATACACATTTTTATGAGTTGTGTCTGTAGCCTGATTAAACGGTGTTGTTTTTTGTTTTTTTTAAGTAATAATCTCGAAGATTTTCATTTAAAGGAAACGTCTATCACAACAGAAAGAGCTAACACAACAATAACGATGAAAAGCCCTCTTATTGTCGGTTTTTTGTCAACTTGGTGTCCATGACAACGTCCCTGGAAAGAGTCAGAAGTGGAATTTGGATAATCCCAAAATACACCTGCAATTATCGCTCTTTCTCCCCCCCCCACCACCCTCCACAGGTGCTGCCAATCTTCGAGATTGTGACTTTAATTTCTATTTTAGGAGCTGGAAGGCTTTGGTTTTGTCTGTAGAAACGTGTAATTGTGGATCCAGCAGCATTAGGTGCCTTAATTTGGTTCTTTTTGACCCATTTACACCAAATTTGTAACTAATCAAAGGGTAACCTGGACCTTGTGTTCTTAGGTTTTTGTGTCACATGTGTTTTTTTCCACCGAGGCGGTTCTGGTGCTGGTTCGGAGTCGGTGCCAAATATCGAACCGGTTCTTTTTTTGCTTTTCCACACAAATAAACCTAGTTCTGGGCCCAGAACACCGGTTACAGTCCAGCACCAACTTAGCGGGGGTCTAGAGATAAGAACCGGTTATGTCAGGTGTCATGGATGGGAAAACCAGAACCACCGTGGTCTGGGGAGGAAACCACCGGTTTGCTGGCTCTTGTATGTCTTTTCCACCAAGGCTAACGAAGTTCTGGTTCTGGGGCTGTCGCCAGTTCGGTGCTGGTTCTACCCAAGTTCTCTAAGAACCAGCTGGATCTTCCCCAGCCTGAGACCCAGAAGAACGTTGGTTCCTCCCCAGACCACGGTGGTTCTGGTTTCCCATCCGTGTCCAAAGCTAACATTAACAGCTCTCTGTGGTTAACAGCTGACCGGGGTTTTCAAAATGGCCGCCATAAGTTTTTGTTTTCGAACGTCATGATAACCCCCCCCCCCCCCCCC
>NC_048407.1:32614762-32615385 GCF_013103735.1 Etheostoma cragini
CCCCCCCCCAGCACCTGACGCAACCAGGTCGTATCTCTAGACCAGCGCTACGTTGGTGCTGAGTTGGAACCCGTGTTCTTGGCCCAGAACCAGGTTTATTCGTGTGGAAAAGCAAAGAACCGGTTCGATATTTGGCATCGACTCCGAACCAGCACCAGAACCGCCTTGGTTTGAAAAGACATATCAGGCCGGGGAAGATCCAGCTGGTTCTAAGATAACTGGCGAGTAGAACCGGCACCAAACTGGACACAGCACCAGAACCAGAACTAGCACCTGGTTAGCCTTGGTGGAAAAGACATGTAAGTGACCGATGGGAACAACCGTCTGTGATGCTGGTCCAGTTTTAAGCAAGATCGCTGCTGTCGGCAATGGAGAAACAAGCTACAATGCAAGTTAACGGGCAATTACGCACCGTCAATTTACGTTGACAAAGGACTCGCCATGCCGCCGACAAGCTCGGATAATTATTCAAAGTGTCTGACAACATTATGGAAAGGATTTCTAAGGAGGTCGACCTTCCTGTTAAAGATTAAGATCCGTTTTTTATCACTAAACCCACCAGACTCCATGTAAATAATCACTACTTTTAGCGTGTATAGAGCAGCATATCTCCACCAGACTCC
>NC_048407.1:32615485-32619861 GCF_013103735.1 Etheostoma cragini
TTTAGAGTGTATAGAGCGGCATATCTCCACCAGACTCCATGTAAATAATCACTACTTTTAGCGTGCATAGAGCAGCATTTCTCCACCAGACTCCATGTAAATAAACGGCCATTTTATCATCTTAAAACACACTTCATTCAAAGTCAGACTCAGACTAAAACTATGAAAAGCTGAATTGGTTCGTCTTTCTACTTTTCCAACAATCTCAACTGAAGTTTTGGTTGAAATAAACACAGTTTACCAATTTACATGTGACAATATTTGGGCTCTATAGACGCTGAAAGTTTTAGTATTTAGTATTGAGTCTGGTGGGTTTTGCGCTGGTGATTTCGGAGCTCTTGGTAACCCTTGATTTGTCTTCCCTTTAACCATGAACTTGCCCTTCCAGGTCAAAATTGAATTTTTTTTTGTTGGGCTTTGCCTTAGTTTTTGTCGTTTTCCTGATTTATTTGTCACTTAATCCAGCTTTTGGCGCTTTAAAAAAAAACCTGAGCTGGTTTAATAACAGGTTTTACACTTATTCTTGGAAGTTATGGTCAACAAACCTCATTTACATCAAATTATACATACGTTTCTAGTTAAAAAGGCAGAAATTATGAATTATTTGGACTAATAGTTAAGATCAGAGGATGTTGAGTGGATCTGAGATGGGTAGATGTCAAAGTCTAATTTGGATATTACTTTGAAACCATTAAAAAAATAATTTAAATGCTATAAGATTAATTAAAACACCCAAAAGATTCAATGAACGTAATCATTAATGTCACCTGAAGTACATATGGAGTCATCCACGTTATTTTCGGGTATTTTGGTTGAAATAAATCCATATTTCATAGTCACATATTTCTTCTAACCGGGTCAGTTTGGCCCATTAAACATATTGCAATATTCTGCGATATATTGCAATTTATAATTTTTTTTTTTTCAACTTCTAATGTTTTCTAATTTCAAATGACGTCCCCAAAAGGAAAGTTTAGTCAACATCTGTTGTATCTGAAAAGAAACATTTGAAATGAAAGTAATCATTAACTTTACCTGAAGACCATTGTATGGAATCATCCTCATTCGTGTTATTTTTTGGGGCAATTTGGTTGAAAGAAATCTAATATTTCTGATATAAAACACTTTAAAACGGATCAAGTTGATCCGAGGAACAACACAAGGGTTAAAAAAAGAGGATTTTACTCTTTAAAAAAAATAAATCATGCTTAAAATCCACTATGAAAAAAACATAAGTGGTCAAATCCAGAATAATGTTCTGAATTGAGTCAAAAATACACGTTTATCACAGGAAATAAGGAAAGGACGTTGATTTTCAAGTAGAAAAAAATGTAACTTGTACCGTTTTTCTTCTCCTAAAAATTGTAAATGGGTCAATTTGACCCGAATGTAATACAAGGGTTTAAAAAAAAAAAAAGTCTTATTTCTGTTGGAATCATTTCCAAAATGTTGTCAGACGCTTAGAAGAGAAATCTGAGCCTGAAGGCGGCAAAAAAAACAACTTTTAATTGACAAAATTGATGCACATTTGATAAAAAGGTTGGAAATAACCAAAGTTACCCTTTGGGAGCGACTGCTGAACCATCTGCTTCCCACTTAAATCCTGAAGTCCTAAAATCCTAAAAATCCTGAAGTCCTGAACCACTTCAAGTCCACGTCAGTCCTTCTGTATATTCCTTAATTTGTGTTAATGTCAATGAGCTGTCCACCAGATCAAGGATCAACAGACTGAATGTTAACCCACGTCTCCTCGTGTGAATATCTACTTGTTCATACCACCAGCAGCTAATCCTAATCCTAGTCCCGAACCCGGACCCCGTCTGTCCCCCCTCCTCGTCTCCATCCTACGCCGTATACTGGTCCAGGTTTCTGTGTGGTCTTCGTCCAATAGACAGCCGTCGAGATCTCCAAAAATCGATTCAAAAAGTAAAAACAACAACAAAACAACACCAACAAAAAAGATAAGAAAAACAAAATGTGAATAGCTGGCGGACATGTTAGCGTGTTGCGTGGCGTAGTCGGGGAAACGTTAAAGAGAATTAAAGATGGACGGTGCATATATTGTCCGACGTGTAAATCATGTGAACACATCTTGTACTTATTTAACAGTTTTTGAATACTTGAAAACTATATAAAGTTTCTTTGTGACTCTTTGTTTCCCTGAGCCTGTTCTGAGGTCGGCTACATGCTGACGTCAAAGTCTGGTTTTTGAAATATTCTCTTCATTAGAGATGGTTAGTACACATATACATACATATACATGTATACATATATACATATATACGTATATATGTATCTTATATGGAAAAACAACAGAACCAGCAATGTATTCGTCCATCTCTCAGTGCGTTCTGACTTCCTGTCTGTGACTCTGCACACCTCCACAGCGTTGCAGAAGAAGGTCTGGCGAGTCCACTTTGCATTCTGGGGCGGGAGAAGAACCGGCTCTGGTTCATCGGCATTTCTTTGAACCAATCACAGTCGACTTGAGCCGCTCTAAGCGCCGGACGGAGCCACGGTGCCGCTGCTAAATAGCCTCGGGAAAGGAAGTTGTTGTGGTGGAACGTGTGAAGGTTCAGACGTAGTTTTAGTCGTGCAACAGGAAACTCAGATTGTCCAGCTAGCGGTCTGGATTTACCCTGCAGAGACCTGAGGACTATGGTTACCTGGTCCTCAGGTCTCTGCAGGGTAAATCCAGACAGCTAGCTAGACAACCTGTCCAATCTGAGGACTATGGTTACCTGGTCCTCAGGTCTCTGCAGGGTAAATCCAGACAGCTAGCTAGACTATCTGTCCAATCTGAGGACTATGGTTACCTGGTCCTCAGGTCTCTGTAGGGTAAATCCAGACAGCTAGCTAGACAACCTGTCCAATCTGAGGACTATGGTTACCTGGTCCTCAGATCTCTGCAGGGTAAACCCAGACAGCTAATCCAGTTAGCTAACTAACAGGTGCTTGCTAGCTGATGCTAACCATGCTAACAACGCTTACACTGGCTAACAAAGCTAGCCTAGCGACTTCGTTACGACACATCTCTGGCTAACAGTTAAGCTAACGAAGTGTAGCTGTAGGAGCATGGAAATAAAGAAAGTATCTGAAATAGGGGCATTTCTGTGGAAATGTCATCCAATGAACATCTTATAAAACTTACTACAATAATGAAATGGATAGATATTTAGATACAAAAAGATATAACTCATTGCACTTTGCGAAAAATAGGTTTTACACATCTTCTTATTGTAGAATTTAATTAAGTACATTAACTTTGTTACACTCACATTTACACATTTGGTATATTTGGACTTTACTTTAGTATTTCTCTACTACTCTATACTTACAGTTAATTGACACTTAGTTTATTTACATTAAAAAACGTGATATGATAACGTGACGCAGTACCAACTCACTCAGTACAATGAAACTGTCTTTTTTAGGTCAACGGCTGCCAGCCAATCAGGAGCGACCTACCAGAGCAGTATCCAATCAGATTTGACGGAGCGCTATTTAAAAGGTGCTCATCTCCGTGTTGTTTACCTGCAAAAAACCCCGGTGTGTACAGCTCTTTCCTGCAAGTCGTGCTGGTTGCAAGCTCTTGTTTTTAACTCGTTGCTACCTACGTTAATAATGTCTTCTGTTGAAGTTCGTGCTGCGGTGAGTAAACTGAACTTATTTCGCTGTTTTTCTGCGTTTCGTTGTTAGCACAAGCGGCTAATGTTAGCTTCGCTAGCTAGTACCTTTTAGCTAGCCGTACAGTCTGCCCTTAACTTAGCTTTACGTAGCCCCATGCCTTTTATTAGTTGTGTTAACGGACTAACTGAGCATTTATTTTGTTTATTTGTGTCTTAAAGCAGCTCCCAGCCGCGGGGAACCCCGGGAAGATGGGGAGGAAACCCGCAGCAGGTCCGAGGAGGGCTGCTCTCGGGGAGCTGACCAACTTTCCCGCAGCAACAGTCAACACAAAGGTGACATTATCATGGCAGGAAGACATGGTGTCGTGCAACAATGGGTGCTCATGTTGCTCTTATCGCACACTTTGTCTCTGTTTTCAGTGCTGTGACTCAGAAATTAACCCAGAACACACATGGACACGAGCTAATGTTACACTATACAGCCAAACGAATGTGGACACTACACAAAACTACAAATCCAAAGTCAAATAGAGGCTGTAGCAGCGTATTAATCCCAGTGTAACGTTACATCTGATCATGTAACGGTAATCTGACACTTTAAGCAAAATGCATTGGATGCAGTAACATTCATTTAGCTGACTTTCAAAGCAAGTTGAGTACATTAAACCATGGGACAATTGAAATTATAAATGCAGTTACATGAAATTAAGCATAATACATAACTGCTTAAAGACAACCCCCCCCCCC
>NC_048407.1:32619961-32620170 GCF_013103735.1 Etheostoma cragini
AATGCTTCCTAGGGCTGCTCTATTGGAGAGAACCTCATCACATTATAATGAAATGAGGATTATTTCCCATGATTACTCTTACTTTTGGGTTTATGTTGCATGTTTTGAAGTTAAACTGGTGCGCCTGGGTAACTTATCTGGTTGAGCGTGTGCCCCATATACAGAAGCTTGTCAGTTTAATTCCAACCTGCAGCCCTTTGCTGTATGTT
>NC_048407.1:32620231-32621871 GCF_013103735.1 Etheostoma cragini
CCCCCCCCCCCCCCCCCCCCCCCTTCCTGTCAAAGGCTTTAAAGATTTCTTTTTTTTAAACTGAGTTCCCCCAGTGGCTAGAACGGGTGATGGGTGTTTTCTGCTTTGCCCTCCCAGAGAATTTGGGCAACTAATGAGAGACATTATGGCTTTCAAACAAGAAAAGTGGTAGTTGGTCAATTTTCCAGTTGATAAAAGACGCAGTTTATTTGGGGAAACATAATGTGAAGTTTTCTTTGTTCATTGTTTTTGTGATCATTACAAGCCGATACTTGATGAAGAGTTTCCCTCTGGGCTGCAGGTCCAGCCGGTGTCTCGCAGGAAGCTGCAGCTTGTGGGCGTGACCGCCATGCTGGTGGCCTGTAAATACGAGGAGATGTACGCCCCCGAGGTCGGAGACTTTGCCTACATCACAGACAACGCCTTTACAAAGGCTCAGATTCTGGAGATGGAGCAGCTTGTCTTGCGGACCCTCAACTTTCAGCTGGGACGTCCTCTCCCGTTACACTTCCTCAGACGGGCCTCCAAGGTGGCTAATGTGAGTTATTTTAGTTACGAATGAAGTTAACGGCCCAATAGAAAACTTTCAAAGTAGTCGGTTTGCTCTACTGTTGACACTGTAGCATTTGTCTCATACAGCTGGTTACAGGTGACCTTGGCCCATGTCTTGCTGTCATTGACTGGTGTGATGTGGCAGAGTTCTGACAACTCCACATATTTTGCCCACTTTATATCTGAAATGTGTGCAAAGCACAGCAACCCTTGCACCTTTTGAACAATTCACATTGTGCGCCAAGCCAACACAGATTTGCCTCCAATCTACTGTCTGCAAGTGTAAAATCAGGGCCTAAGTCCTATTGTGGAACTACAGCTGAGCCTTAATTTCCTAACAGTAATGGCTTCTAAAAGCTAGTAACCAGCACATATCACATGAAATCTTTTCAATTTTATCGTCAGTTTCAGTAACAACAAAGTGGCCTTTATTTGACTAATTATTGCTGAGAAAAACCTTCGTTTATGTGGAGATGTTCATGCATTTTTTTCTGATTACCAAAGTCACTTAAATGAAGGAAACTGCTTAATCATAATTTTCCAGCAGTGTTTTAGATGGTTTGGTTCAATGTAAAGTAGCAACCGTTCTCAGTGGACTGGATGTTTGTGTCTCAGTCTGACGTAGAGAGACACACGCTGGCCAAGTACCTGATGGAGCTGACCCTCGTCGACTACAGCATGGTGCACTACCGGCCGTCTGAGGTCGCCGCGGCGTCGCTCGGTCTCTCCCAGCTGCTGCTGGAAGACCTGCCCTGGGTGAGTCGGACTTGGCTACACTTTCACAGTAATTTCTATCATGCAACGTGTAGATGTAAACTGATTAGCAAAGTGCTCAAATCGGTGTCATTGCACAGCCAGAGCAGTTAAATGCAACGCTCATCATTAAAGCACTAGTTACAAATGGCTGCAACATGTAAAGTACAGGAGCTAAATCGGTCATTGGATTTTATTTTTGGGTCATACTTGCTCAGTTTGGAAATCTCAGTCTATACAAAACTCAAATTGGCTCAAGCTGACTAAACTATCAGAAATGATCTGTTGCTTGACTGGACATGGCAGCTAAATCTGTCCATGGGGGGGGGGGGGGG
>NC_048407.1:32621911-32625115 GCF_013103735.1 Etheostoma cragini
GGATATTTCATCAGATGTCGTGATTGCAACACAATGTTGCTCGCAAAGCAGTTTTTGTATTTATACATGCAGTTATAGTCATGTTGGGAAATTCCACAGTAATATTTGTGCTAGTTGGCATGAGTTTGGCAGACTAATGTCTTTTACATGACGTTTATAACTTAACTGGTGTGATTCCTGGCTTTTTATGGGGGGGGGGGGGGGGGGGGGGGGGGGGGGGGGGGGGGGCTGCACAGGGTCACATACTAATAAACAATGACTGCTCACGGCTGTCAATGTGCCGCTGATTCATGTCTCTTCACTCAAAGGAACATCAATTGCAATATGTTACTTCATGATATGTAAGATGTATAATTTACAACAAAACACAAACCAATAGAAACGTTTGGATTGAAGCAGCAGTATTCATGCCGGCAAAGACAAATGGCTTATAAGACCTGTAGTTAAACAAGTATATTTATATATAAAAAGGTCACATGTTTTATGAAATAATTTGAGTGCTGAGAAAGTTTCCTTTAAATAAAATCTGTACTGCACATTTTCTGCAGCTTCCTTTTCAACTAAAACTGTTTTCATTATATTAGGAAACCAACAAATGATCTTAGCCACTTGTTTCCAGGCAGAGTGAAGAAAATATTCAGATGAAAGGGTTATTTTTGACTAAAAATGGCACTTAAGTGCCTGTATCTGCTGACTCACCCATCAGCGGTGCAGAGTGTGCAGGTTAACAGTCCGGCCGATTGGTTCAGTAACTCTAAGCCTTCTGAACTCAAAGTGTATGTAAAGCCTTCCTAAAAGCTGGATTTCAATATTTATTGATCCCAAAAAATGGGAAATTATGGTGTTACACCAGCACATGTACATCAGTCACACAGCACAGGATATAAATAAAATATACATACAATATACTAAGATAAGAACAAACATATGAAGTGTAGGGGGAGAAAATCCACAGCATGGTATTGCAATATTTTCAGTGGCAATACTGTTGATACACAGGCTTAAAGTATCAATCATTAACTGCTTGAAGATCCCATTTTGCAGCAATTGGAATTTTTTTTTTTAAGATGAAATTGTTGCCGAAGTTTCCTTTTGGGACATCAATTGAATTTGGGAAAGATTATATATTGCAGAATATGTTTAATAGCGTATCGAAGGAATCTGGTGATTTTCCCCCTAATAAAGTGTGTGTGGGGGGGGGGGGGGGGCATTTTCCCCCACAATCGCGTGTTTTAAATGTTATATTTATACATTTCAGTGTGAGATATCAACGTCTTGACAACCAGTGATGCTTGCTGTCATGGCTGCATTAATCACACCTCGTCTAATATTGCTTAATTTTGTCTCTACTGCATCTGACTGCTCCATCTGCTCAGTCTCCCACGCAGCAGCACTACTCCACGTACGACGCGGCCCACCTGGAGCCCATCATGCAGCACATCGCCAAAAACGTCGTCATGGTGAACGAGGGGAAGACCAAGTTCCAGGTGAGCTGCACGACCACTGCGTAACAGCTTGTGCTTATTGGGTTAAATGAAGCTTGAGTAACTGTGTCCGTGTGCAGGCCGTGAGGAACAAGTACTCGAGCAGCAAGCTGATGAAGATCAGCCTCCTTCCTCACCTGAAGTGCCCAACCGTCTTCGCCATGGCAGCCGCTCTGCTCAAAAACCCTTGAGACCACTTTACATTTCCAAAGATCAGTGGACTTTGTCACTTGCACTTTATTTTAGATGTAACTTTATGCTTTTTGTTTTTTTAAATAAAATTTTAAATTTTTACTGTGTTTTTTCATATTTGGGCTCTACTTTTTTTTTTTTTTCTTCAAGGTCAAATCTTTATGGTATGGCAGGTTTCCCAGCCCAAACAGTCTGAACATGACACTTTTGCCTTGTGCAATGGGTGGAGCTTTATACTGACTGCACGTGTTCTTACTACACTTATACACATTGAGATGTGTTTAACCGTTTTATGATGAGTAATCATGACGGTTGCGGCCTGTCTTGACCACAGGTGGCAAAAAAAATCTTAGCAAGAATCTCAATTTTGAGTGAAAACGTCTTTCGTTGACGTGAAATAGTCAACCAAAGACATTTAGGAGCAGTTAGTGTCTCTGGTAACTTCTTGGAGACATTGTCCGCCTGCACCCCAAAAAGTGCAGCCATCGACCCGACTAGGTTGTCAACAGTCACTCTCCGACATGCTGCTTCCTACTGACTTTAAATGTGACACAAGTAAAGGAAAACTTGTCTACTTGCGATGGGGAGAAAGTCACATCATGGGTTAACACGCAAGTGTTTGAGGGTCTTTCTGCTCATTTCAAACCATAAAGTACGGCAATTGCTGATGAGGTGGTATCTTTCAAAACTCACGACACATGATAGAGATGTGTATAGAATACTGTCAAAGTGGTTCAATAAACTTACAGCACCGCAGCTGTGAAGTGTCCTACTTTAAAGTTACCGCAGCATGTTTTCTTGTAACTGTTTCCTGGGTTGGTGGACCTTTTAGTACCATCTAGTTATGCTCTTAACTTTACATACCAGTGGTGAAGTTGACTAAAATCCTTTAGAAATTAATCTTAGTGCCTTTAATTAAAATAGGGGAAAATCCAACCTTTAAGGACACATTTTCTTTGAATAATGTATTGTAAATGTTAAAATACGGGGGCGTAAGTATACACCCCCCTATGTTAAAAAACGGGGGCATAAGTATACATCCCCCTATGTTAAAAAACGGGGGCATAAGTATACATCCCCCTATGTTAAAAAACGGGGGCATAAGTATACACCCCCCTATGTTAAAAAACGGGGGCATAAGTATACACCCCCCTATGTTAAAATACGGGGGCATAAGTATACCCCCCCTCCCTATGTTAATCCCCCATAGAGGCAGATTTTTATTAAAATACCCTTCACCATACATAGAGATCAGCATGGGGAACTTTCCACAACATCGTCTCTCAATGCAAATCAAACCGTGTGTTAGTCTAACTGGAATGTCACCATGCCGATCTCTATGTATGTAGATATGTAAACTAATGAGCACAACTGGGCGTGATGGTAATAACAGGAAAGGAGAGGTGAAGGAGGGTTTTCCCAAAAAAGGGATTGGAAACCTTTAATATTTGTAAAGAATCTGAGAGCTCTGCGGTAATTCAGGGAGTTAGACATAGTATGCAACACATTGTTTACTAAGATCAGTGGA
>NC_048407.1:32625215-32630760 GCF_013103735.1 Etheostoma cragini
AAGGAGAAGAGGAAAGGAAAGGATGAAAGGAAACAAAAGGAGGAAAGGGAAGGAGGAAAGAAACAAAAGGAGGAAAGGTGAAGAGGAAAGGGAAGGATGAAAGGAAACAAAAGGAGGAAAGGAGAAGAGGAAAGGGAAGGACAAAGGAAAGGAGAAGAGGAAAGGAAAGGATGAAAGGAAACAAAAGGAGGAAAGGAGAAGAGGAAAGGGAAGGACAAAGGGAAGAAGGAAAGGAAAGGATGAAACGAAAGAAAAAGTGAAAGGCAATGAGGAGAGTAAAGGAAACAAAAGCAAAAGAAGGAAATGTGATGAACAGAAAAGGTAAAGATGAAAGGAGGAAAAGAAGGAGAAGAAGAGAAAAAGGAAGGAGGAAAGCAAAGAGAAGAGGAAAGGAAACACGAGTCGTCTCCTCCGTGTTGTCGCGGTGCATGCCGGGTGTTTAGGGGTTAACGGAGGATTTCTCCGCCTCGTTAGTTCCCGCGCCGGCCACACGGTGGGGACCGGAGGACCCGCCGCTGCTACCGGGGACGTCCGCCGCGAGACTCCGCTCACTCGCTTTGTTGTCCGCACGAGACGAGACGACACGAGACGTCCCTCCGCGCACAGGACCCGCACAGGACCCGCACGCGCTCCGCTTCTCTCCCGCAGGTTCACCCAACAACACACACGTGAGTAGAAACCAGAACCGGGACTCTCTGCAGACTCTCTTAAACTCTTAAATTCAGGATTTGGGTCGTCGGTTGGTCGGTTTGGTCTCGTGGCAAACGGCCGCGCTTTGAGGCTGTTTTTTGGGGGGGCTGCTGATGTGGCGCTCGTGCGTATTCGTGTGTTTTGACGCTCGGTAACTTTGGGAGTTTCACGTTCAAACTGCAGAGAAATACTTTCATTTAAAGTACTTTTTAGTACATAAGTACCTCGGCTCTGCAGGGAAAAACTACAAAACTACAAATGTCAACACTTCAAAGTCTGTCAATTAACTTTATTGACTTAATTAAAGTTATTTAAGACAATGGGGAGCTCTGGCTGGTTTTCTGCATGGAATTTGGGGGAAATTAAAAACTCTTAACGTGGTTTAATGTACCTAAACACCGATCAATCATCGCCATATTTACCGTGGCCATGTCTCGCCATGAACACTTTAACGTGTCAAAAAAACTAAACTGAAGTCCAACTATTATAGAAGTTATCTCACGTTAATGTTTTCTTCTTCGTTGGTGTCTATGGCGAGGAAAAGGCTTAACGTGGTTTAATGGACCTAAACAATAATCAGCGATTATCAAATTTCTCTCCCATATTGCTCCTCATAACCAGTGAAAACTGCCAAAAAATCTAAGCCAAAATCCTACTATTATTATTATTGTTGTTATTATTATTATTATTATTATGGACGTTATGTGACATTAAGCGTGTCTATTGTAAGGAAAAAGCTTAACGTGATTTAATGTACGTCCATAATGATAATAATAAGTGGACTTTGGCTTGGATTTTTTGGCAGTTTTCACTGGTTATGAGGACCGATATGTGAGAGAAATTTGGTGATAATTGCTTATTGTTCAGGTCCATTAAACCACGTTAAGCCTTTTCCTCGCCATAGACACCAACGAAGAAGAAAACATTAACGTGAGATAACTTCTATAATCTTTGGATTTCAGTTTAGTTTTTTTGACATGTTTAAGTGTTCATGATGAGACATGTCCACGGTGAATATGGTGATGATTGGTTATTGTTTAGGTACATTAAACCACGTTGAGAGTTTCCACGTTAAGCGCTTGGGAATGTCCCTTTAACAGAACCGGAAATTGATCAACTGTGTTGGACTTTAACCCCAAACTCGCCTGATCATGTTGGTCCAGTAATCTAATATTTAACCCTTGAGCTGTCTTCCAGTCAAAATTGAGAATCAACACACTTGTTGATGCTTTTTATAAAAAACAATTCCTCCATTTTCTTACGTTTTTGCCCCTTTTTTTCAACACTTTTGTCTCTTTTTTGTGGTTTTCTTTCCTTTTTTTTTTAAATGACAGAGGAAGAATTGATTGTCTTTAACCCTTCTGTTGTATAGAAATATGAAGATTAGAGGAAAGTCTGAAAAACATAAACCTGTTTCTGTGAATCAGCTCTTTAACTAAAGCCAGATTTAGACTTTTATTTATAATAATTTAATTATAATTTATAATATAGTTTATTTTATTTATTTAATATAGTTTATTTTATTTATTTTATTTAGTTTATTCATTTAATATAGTTTAGTTTATTCATTTAATATAGTTTAGTTTATTCATTTAATGTAGTTTAGTTTATTTATTTAATGTAGTTTAGTTTATTTATTTAATATAGTTTAGTTTATTCATTTAATATAGTTTAGTTTATTTATTTAATGTAGTTTAGTTTATTCATTTAATATAGTTTAGTTTATTTATTTAATGTAGTTTAGTTTATTCATTTAATGTAGTTTAGTTTATTTATTTAATATAGTTTAGTTTATTCATTTAATATAGTTTAGTTTATTCATTTAATATAGTTTAGTTTATTATTTAATAAAGTTTAGAGCTGCAGGTGGAGCTTCAAAACTGCGTGACCTTAATTACCTTTCCATACACAGGAAACTAAAGAGAGTGTTTGGTAGAGGGGATACACACACACACAGACACACACACACAGACACACACACACACACACACACACACGCACACACACAACACAAACAAACACACATAGACGGACAGAGACATGCAGACACAACCCGTTCGTCTTCATTCTGAGATCTTGAAGAGTTTAACGTGTCTGTGTGTGTGTGTGTGTGTGTGTGTGTGTGTGTGTGTGTATATCCCCTCTACCAATGAAATTAGTGAAAAACTGTGCCTATTTGGGGGGGTGGGGGGGGCGCTGGACTTTAAAACTGAGATCAGCTCTCGTATTCAGGTTAACGTTCTGCTTGTTCAACGCTTGTTTGGTGAATTTCTCTCAAACACATCTGCAGAGGATCTGAGGGATTTCTTTTATTTTTAACTCTCAATTTCATTTTTTCTTTTTATTTGCGCCCAAATTCCTTTTTATGCAGGAAAACCCCTGAAATGAGATCTGCGAGGGGGCTTTAGCCGAGACTCACCCAGAGTCCATAACCTGTTTACCCGGTTTACCCGCTTTAGTCCAGGCTAGTTATGGGTTTACTCAGGTTTGAGCTGCTCAGATTTCTCCTCCACAGAAAAGTTGTTGCTGCAGGAGAAAGGACCTTTTAAAGAAGGTTGATGAGGATCCTGAACCAAAAGGGAACCAGATAAAGCCCAGGTCAGACCATAGAGTCGCGGGTCGAGACAAAACCGTCGCCCGGCCCATCTCAGTTCGACTCAAACCAGCTGATAGGGGTAGAGTAGCGTGAGTTGTATCTGTATGAATGGGGTTTGTTGTAATTTGGTGCACAGCCTGTGCCTGTAGTGTTTGTTGCATGTTGTCTCCCGGGACCGGGTTTTTACACTGTGTATTCGGGGGGGGGACAGTTGATAGAGTAGCGTGAGTTGTATCTGTATGAACGTGGTTTGTTGTGTTTTGGTGCACAGCCTGTGCCTGTAGTGTTTTCATGTTGTCTCCCGGGACCGGGTTTTTTCACCCTGTTCCGGGGGGGGGGGGCAATGAAAATTGCGCTTAAACCACGCAGGAACTCATAATGCACCTTTTTAAGATGCACCTTTTAATTTGAAATTCCCACTTTGTATCACTTATTCACAGTAAATGCATCATAACAAATCAATAGTCATGAAAATCCCCAATAAATCCTAGTCAGCCTAGGAAGACACAAAGGCTTAAAATACATAAAAATACAGACAACAACGTGGTTAACCTTCATGTTGTCTTCACGCCGTTTGCTTTTCTCGTTCAGAATTTAAAACGTTTTCTTTTCTTCCGTGTTTTGGGCGTCTTTTTCGACACTTTTGCCGACGTTTTGTTTGGTTTTTACAATGTTTTTGTTGCTTTTCCCCCCAATTATAAACCGACACAAGACAGGGGACCAAATGTTTATTTAGATATTTTAGAAGCTTTTTTGTCATGATTCTTATAACATTTCTTTTTCTTAAATGCTATAAAATTGAATGAAACTCCCAAATGTTGTTAAAGTACTGAACTGATCCTTTATTTACCTTGTGAAGAGCGTTGAATGGAACCAGCCACCTTGTTTTTCTTTGATAGTTTGTTTGAAAGAATCCCAAATCTCTGGTAGCGAAACTTTGTAAAAATGGGTCAAGAATTGACCAGAGCACAACAGGAGGGTTAAACGAACGACTTGTCTCGGACTCGCTAGTATATGGACTCGGACTTAACTCGGACTCGCTAGTAAATGGACTTAGACTTGTCTGGGACTAGTTGGTTAAAGGACTCGGACTTGTCTCGGACTTGCTAGTAGGTGGACTCTGACTTGTCTCGGACTTGCTAGTATGTGGACTCGGACTTGTTTAGGGCTCGCTAGTATATGGACTCGGACTTATCTCGGACTCGCTAGTAAATGGACTTAGACTTGTCTGGGACTAGTTGGTTAAAGGACTCAGACTTGTCTCGGACTTGCTAGTAGGTGGACTCTGACTTGTCTCAGACTCGCTACTATATGGACTCGGACTTGTCTCGGACTCGCTAGTATATGGACTCAGACTTGTCCCTGACTTGCTAGTATTTGGACTTGTTTCTGGCTCGCTAGTATATGGAATTGGACTTGTCTCGGACTTGCTAGTATATGGACTTGTCTCTGGCTCGCTAGTATATGGACTCGGACTTGTCTTGGACTCGCTAGTATATGGACTTGTCTTGGACTCGCTAGTATATGGACTTGTCTCTGGCTCGGTAGTATATGGACTCGGACTTGTCTCTGGCTCGCTAGTATATGGACTTGTCTTGGACTCGCTAGTATATGGACTCGGACTTGTACCGGACATGCTAGTATATGGACTCTGACTTGTCTCAGGCTCGCTAGTATATGGACTCTGACTTGTCTCAGGCTCGCTAGTATATGGACTTGTCTTGGACTCGCTAGTATATGGACTCGGACTTGTACCGGACATGCTAGTATATGGACTCAGACTTGTCTTGGACTCGCTAGTATATGGACTCTGACTTGTCTCAGGCTCGCTAGTATATGTACTCGGACTTGAACCGGACATGCTAGTATATGGACTCGGACTTGTCTCGGACTCGCTAGCCTTTGTTACCTTGTTTCAAGCCATTCTAGCGTGGTATAGAAAGCCTGCAGGAAGACTCGATTTTTGCCAAGTCTGATTAATATTCAACAAGCTAAGCTGCTAGACTCTGATTGGCTAACAACTAGCCAATGATTGCATGGCTATCAGCATCTTTTACCCAGCGTAACTGGGCGAGCTCATGAATAGTAATGAGCTCAGGCAACATGACGTCAGACTAACCAGCTGTTGTGATTGGTTGATTTCTTCTCTTGTTTCTTTCCAGTGGCTAGAGCTGACAGAGGAGGTAGCAGTTTATTACACACACACACACACACACACACACACACACACACACACACACACACACACACACACACACA
>NC_048407.1:32630860-32632147 GCF_013103735.1 Etheostoma cragini
CTCATCTCACACACACACACACACACACACACACACACACACACACACACACACTAGGCTACATCACCACTCTGTCCGTGCGGCGAGGACGGCAGCGTGCTAGCGTGAGTCCAGGGATTTCATCAAGGGAATGCGGTCATGCGACGTAGACCAGAGGGTGAAATCTCAGGAGACAGTTTAGCTTCGTGTCTGCACGTAAACAAGACGTGTTGACGCTCAACGGGACGTTTTATAAACGGCGCCCGTGGCCCGGCGCCGTTAGGCTGTAACCCCGAGACGGAGACGGCGCTGAGTCACAACCCTGTCTGATGTCATCACTTGTTATGAGATAGAAGTAGAAATGTTACTACAAAATAACATCAGAAGAAATGTGTTATTACGAAATAAAATCAGAAGAAATGTGTTACTACAAAATAAAATCAGAAGAAATGTGTTACTATAAAATAACATCAAAAGAAATGTGTTATTACGAAATAACATCAGAAGAAATGTTTCTACAAAATAAAATCAGCAGAAATGTTACAACAAAATAAAATTTTAGGAAATGTGTTACTACAAAATAAAATCAGAAGAAATGTGTTACTACAAAATAAAATCAGAAGAAATGTGTTACTACAAAATAAAATCAGAAGAAATGTTACTACAAAATAACATCAAAAGAAATGTGTTACTACAAAATAAAATCAGAAGAAATGTTACAACAACAAAAATTTTAGGAAATGTGTTACTACAAAATAAAATTTGAAGAAATGTGTTACTATAAAATAAAATCAGAAGAAATGTTACTACAAAATAAAATCAGAAGAAATGTTACTCCAAAAAAAATAAAAAAATAATTGAATTTGTAGTCTCTAGTCTGGGCTTTTTCTTTTAATTCTAAGATACATGTAAATGTGTTAATTTTATCTTGAAATCTTATTCTGAAAGTGCCTCGGCTTCAGTGCGATTAGCCTTAACAAAAACTTGTGCACATAAGTGTGTGTGTTATGTGACGTGCATGTGGGGCTTCACAGGCCACCTTTGTATAGTCAAATAAAAGCTAGATCTGGAGCCAAGACCTGCACCAGTAGCCTCTGCAGGCTGATCCTTAAAGTGTGTGTGTGTGTGTGTGTGTGTGTGTGTGTCTCTCGCTCGCTCTCTCTCTCTCTCTCTGTGTGTGTATGTGTGTCTCTCTCTCTGTGTGTGTGTGTGTGTCTCTCTCTCTGTGGCGTGTGTGTGTGTGTGTGTCTCTCTCTCTGTGTGTGTATGTGTGTGTGTGTGTGTGTGTGTGTGTGTGTCTCTCTCTCT
>NC_048407.1:32632247-32635354 GCF_013103735.1 Etheostoma cragini
CCAGTTGAAATAGTTAGCTAACAGTTGAAACAGTTATCAGTTGAAATAGTTACCAGTTGAAATAGTTAGCTAACGGTTAAAATATTTAGCTAAGTGTTGAAATAGTTTGCTAATTGTTGAAATAGTTAGCTAATAAAAATAGCCTTTTGGATAATTCTGGCGTTTTTAACCCATCTATAATCAAGTGTTTCATTAATTTACACTGTCCCCTTTACTTCTTAAATAAACTGAATTGAATTGAACACTCAGTTGCAGATGTTTTTAACCTCTGTTGTGTCTCCTCAGTACTTCAGCTGCCTCCTGCTGATCCTCCTCGCTCAGGTAGCAGCCGGCGCGCTCATCTACTTCCAGAAGGAGAAGGTGAGTGATGGCACTTCCTCTTCATTACCTGCTGGGTGAGTCTCAATTTTACAGGTGATCGTGACAAAAGGAATGTGGATTGCGACGCACCTTTGTCCTCTGTTTGGTTATGGGTGCCACACCCATGATGTGTCACAACAAGCACAGCAATGTGCTCTAGTAGAGAAACAACAACTTGTGCTATAAATAGAAAATTATCACCATTAGAACAAGTAAACAGCTTCAACCAAGAGAACTGATGAGACTTGCTGTGGTGCTCAAAGGTTTACATACCCACGCTTAAGTTGACTAAAAAGAGGAACAAAAATACTTCTGCCCCTGTATTTTAACATAGGGGGGTGTATACATATGCCCCTGTATTTTAACATAGGGGGGTGTATACTTATGCCCCTGTATTTTAACATAGGGGGGTGTATACTTATGCCCCTGTATTTTAACATAGGGGGGTGTATACTTATGCCCCCTGTATTTTAACATAGGGGGGTGTATACTTATGCCCCTGTATTTTAACATAGGGGGTGTATACTTATGCCCCCTGTATTTTAACATACGGGGGTGTATACTTATGCCCCCTGTATTTTAACATACGGGGGTGTATACTTATGCCCCTGTATTTTAAGCAAGAACATGTATTTATTTACAAAGAAAATTGGTGCCCTTAAAGGTTGTGTTTTTCCTTCTTTTGTTTTTATTAAGGCATTAAGATCTATTTACCAAAGATAATTTTTTATTCCTCTTTTTAGTCAACTTAAGCATGGGCATGTAAACTTATGAGCACCACTGGACTGTTTGGTTGATGTAACGCCAGCAACCTTAAATTAAAACAGCCGTTTTAGTGTTGCATCGCCCTCTAGTGTTCGAGTCTGAAACATGTTACACATAAACAATCAGCTTCTCTTCCAACACACATTTGATTGTATTTAATTGTTTTTGGCTTTAAAGAGAGGAAATAATACTAATGAGGGAATCACCGTTCCTGCTTTTGAGTTAAAAAGTCAAAATCCAAAAGGCCTTTTTGATCAATTTTTAGATTTTTAAATCTAAGTTGTGTCCCCCTCAGGGTTTTTCCTGACTCAGAACGGGGATTTGGGGGGCTGGTCCACGTACAGTAGATGGAAGAGAGACTGTGTTACCTTGTTTGACAGAAATCTATGTATTTACCTGTTAGTCTGACAATTTGTTAAACAACAAAGCATATAATGCCTTGAGTAAATAAAACCCCTATTAACAGAACTGGTTAAAAGTAATAATATTAATATTTAAGAGGGTCCGCTACAGCCGGACTGTTAAGATGAAACTGAGATTTGCTTTTAACGCATTTAGAGATGATTAATTATAGAGAGTCTTTTGTCAATTCTTGAAATTTGGGCAAGTTTTTTTTTTTTTTTTTTTTTTTGGTGCTAAAACCTCTTTGGGGGCCGGCAAAATACCTCTAATAGGACAAAACCTTAACTCCTAATTACAAGCAATAAATTACATATATACTGTATGTATGTATGCATGCAGCTATTTGTTGAACTTTACAGCCTCTTCCTCCCTTTAAAGAAAACCTAACTTTCATCCACTTGTCTCTTGCATATCTTTAACCACACATAATAATAATAATAACAATAATATTAATAAACATTTATATTGCCTTTCTTAACAAGGTTACAAAGTGCGTTCCAGAAAAATGGCAAATAAAACTAAGAACAATAAAAACAAGAACAATACTAAGAACAACATATACAGTATATATACATGTGTGTGTGTGTATAGACACACACACATACACACACACACACACACACACACACGTAAGAAGTACCATTTTATGTAACACTGAGTCTGGACTGTTGAATGGTTAGCGAGGCTCCGTGAAAGGAATTAACATTACACAGACCTGCAGGCTTATAGTTTCTCTCACACACACACACACACACACACCTACACACACACACACACACACACAAACCTACACACACACACATCTAAAAATACAATAATAATAAATAACTTTCCTGATTTGTCCAACCGAACCAGAGCAACAGAAACCCTCAGACCTGGACCTGAAGTCTGAGTCGGTCCTCGCTGACCCTCATTCCCAGAGAAGAGGACTTCAGGTGGTGCAGAGTCCAGACAGATCTGTTAGTTGGATCTGAACATCTGTTGGAAGCTCTCGAGACTTCTTTTAAGCCAGCATGCATGCGTCTCCGCCAAGTGTAGGTTCAAGGAAAAACCTGCATCTGGTTTTCCAGGACGTGTCCCCTGGAGACCTTGAGGGTCTCGACATACGTGGAGAAACGATCGAGCAGTAATTTACACTCGGTTTTCTGCGTCTGGTCTACAGCGATGTGGATCAGCACGTCCGTTAAACGTGCTCCTGCTGTCGCCTCCTTAATTTAATGTTTCTGGATATTCTCCAGACCGGATTTCACAGATCTGGATTCCTAGTTCTGCACAGCGAGAACCCTAAAGCTCTGGTTGGACCTGGCAAACCCAAGTCAGGAACAAGAAATGTGATTATTGAGGAATGCAAGTGGAACATGGATCTCATTTACAAGACTTTAATAGTGTTATTTTAAACAAATATAATATTAAACAAATAAACTAATTAAAAGGGAACTTCATTATGTGTTAACCTGGATCCTTTTTTAAATGTTTTTGTGTCTAAGTGAATGATGGAACAACAATCTCTGACATCGATCCAGTATTAAGCGAGACCACTTTCTTGTGCAGGTTTTTAAATGCTTTTTTTATCTTTTTTT
>NC_048407.1:32635454-32637866 GCF_013103735.1 Etheostoma cragini
CACCCACACACACACACACACACACACACACAATTACAGCACAGCTCAATGTCTGTCTCTATATTTCTGCATCAACACTTCTTCAGTCGTACACACACACACACAAACACACATACACACACACTTCTCCAGTTGTATACACACACACACACACACACACACACACACACACACACACACACACCACTTCTTCAGTCATTTTGGAGCCTTTCTGTCTCGCTCACACTGCTCGTCTCTTCTTCTACTACCATATTTCAGACAGAGTTAAAGGAAAAGCTTAAAATGTTTTTGGGAAATTGGCGTTCGGTAGTTAAGTACAGAGCTAGACTCCGTGTACGTGGCTAGCGTAGCGTAGCTTAGCATAAAGACTGGAAGCCGCTAGCCTGGCTCTGGTTTTAGTCCAACATGGGTGAAATGTAACCAAGTACAATTTGAGGTACTTGTACTTTACTTTTGATGCCACTATCTACTTCTACTCCACTACATGTTAACAGCTACTTTACATATTAACATTTTTGCGCATAAAACATATGATTTTAATTAAATCGGATGTTTAATTATAAATTTGAACTCCTCAACAGTTTATACAAGTACAGCTGAAACAATTACTCAATTAATCCATTGGAAGAAAACTAATTATAAACTAATTTTGATTGTTTTATGTAAAAATATTTTGTTTTGTTAATAATGTCGCTCAGAAAACCACCGTCCAATCAGAAGAGAGCTTCATAAACGCTGGCCGCCATGTTGAATGTAAACAAAAAGCTGCTTGCGGTCGCTTCTCTGTCGTCGTCGTCGTGTTAAAACCGCGGCAGCAGCGAGCCAGGTGGATAAGCCAGTTTGTGATTGGTCCCCGCAGATTTGTAATGGCAGCAGGATAGATAAATGTACAGGCGGACCCCCCTACATGATGGTCCACAAGTAGGCTACCATGAATAGGACCGGATCCAGGATCATAGAGACTCAGCAAGTCCTGTTTTTCACCGTTAGGAGGCAAAAAAACTGGTAAAAAAACTTCAGGCCCTGGTTGTAAACAGAGACTTTATAAAATAGGTTCCTTCTCTTCAATGAAGCCTCCATGTTTACAGGCCTGTCGTGATGTGCTATAGTTGCCAAAAACCATCTAGGTTTTGATACTGCCATTTTGTGAGTTATTCATGTGTGCAAGAAGAAACACTTAAGATTACACTTAAAATAATCTTGGCACAGAATCAACTCTAAGCTAACAAAATCGTGATTCATATTTTCCCCCGAATGGTGCAGGCCAACCCTGAACACACCACACAGGTGTGTGTAGTTAATGTGAATGATTGGACCTTTTCCTGATTGGACTGTGTGGAGGTGGTTGGATGGATTGATTGACGTCTTCCTGAGTCCACTAGCGTTGTTGCACGTGTTAGGGCGGGACAATTGACACCTTTATTGTCCTTATTAGTAGAAAGAAAAGACTCGTAAAAAAAGGCTCGAAAAAAGCTGCGTAAAGTCGGACAGTTTCCAGTCTCATTCAGTCTGAACAGGAAGTGACAAAAACACTGTGGTCCGATTCAATAAATATAATCAGACCCCCATATCAGCTGGTACACAGTCAAAGTGCTCTACATGAGATCTGTTGCTGATTTTAATTAAAAACCCACTGCAGATGATCAGTGATCTGATCAGATTTAGTCTTTCTGACTTCTAAACGTCACTATCAGCCACACAACGTGTGTTCTGTACAGAATAAGTCTTTAAATCAGACAAATAGCAGTTTAAATCCCTCTGATTCAAAAACAATAAAAAGTTAATATAAAACGTCATCATGTTGTAAACCAATCAGGTGTTAAATCAGCTGAGAGGCCGGCGCTTCCCAGCATGCTCTGGGTCCACCTGGGTCCGCCTGGCTCCTGCAGTCGGTGAAAAGCAACCACGCCGCCTGCGTCTCAGACCTGCGGCCGCCTGGTCTCAGACCTGCGCCCCCCTGGTCTCAGACCTGCGCCCCCCTGGTCTCAGACCTGCGCCCCCCTGGTCTCAGGGACGTCTCATGACGTCAGAGCGAGTCGGGATCAAGTCGGACACAAATCTAACCGGCATGCAACGGGCGCCAACCTGGCTCATCTCGAATGAGCCTAATCTAATAAGTTCCCATCAAAGCTCCGGCCCACCTTCACCCTGAGCCGAGTCTAATCAGCCAGAATAACTGAAAACACCTGAAAGCACCTGAAAACACCTGAAAACACCTGGAGTAATTACACAAAAACATGCAAATAAACACAATCCGGTCATCAGGAGCAGACTTCACTCACTCAGGACGACGATGAAGCTCTGATTGTCCAGCAGGAGCCACAGTCCGAAGCCCATGATGACACCCCCGCACAGCTGGAAGACACACACACACACACACACACACACACACACACACACACACACACACAC
>NC_048407.1:32637966-32642420 GCF_013103735.1 Etheostoma cragini
GGCAGCATGTACCAGGCACCTGCAGGGCCGACAGAGGGAAGAGAACATGCAATGAGGAAAGACGTTGGTGGTGCAGCCGAGCCAGATGGAAGGAATTACAGCACGTCAGATACACAGCGAGAGTCCTAAAGAAAGGAATGCTGCGTTCAAAGACCCCCAAATTACACGTAATCTTACTTTCAGGTTTGGTTTTAAAACACTAAACTTGGGGAAAATAGCCCGAAGCCTTCACCATGGTGAAAATCATTCAAACTAAAAAGACACATTCTTTTAAAAAAAGTTATATCCAAATCATCAATTTCAACTCTTTGATTTAACCCTTTTAAATTTTCACAAGAAGAAAAAAAGTTACTTACTTTCCTTTAATTTTAGTCTAAATAATTCCTAATTTCTGTTTTTCTAACTCAAAACATTAAGTATAATTTCCTATAAATTAGCTTTATTGACCATAAATTCAAAAAATAACTGTAAAACTAAAGTTAATAAGTTAGTGTTACATAGTGTTGGAAACGTCAAAAAAGGGACAAACATTGAAAAAGAACGTAAGAAAAAACGTAAGAAAAAGTTCAAAAAACATCCATAAAATGCGTCAACAAAACTGTTGATTTTTTAATTTTGACGGGAAGACAACACGAGGGTTAAACTGACATAACGATGCATTCAAGGCCTAAAAAGACTACATAACGCAGGTCTGGTTGGGGAAAAACATCCCAAAAGAAAGGTTTTGTTAAACGTAGAAAGCACCACGGAGTCACTTTGTGCTGCAGTTGCTGAGTGAATGGAAACCACGTCCGCTTCAGGGAACGTACACCATGTTTTAATTGATTTATTAGTCTACAAAGTTGTTGAATACGGCAAGTTTTATTGAATGACTTTAAAATAAACCCATAGGGAAGATACTATTAGCAACTGTTTTGTTGTTGTTTTACACACAGAAATGTGCAAGAACAAAAGTAGAAAAACACAAAACGCCAGTAGATAAAAGTCTTGAATCCAAAGTTCTTCGTTTGACTGTTTACTAAAAAAAAAAAAAAGCGTCAAAACATAAAAATACAAAAAACGTAGGATCATTTTACTTTTCTTAGGAGTTAATTGCAATTCCGAGTAGGTCATAAGACGGTGTTGCTCCAAAGGTAAGGGGACCAGATTTCTCGGTCAAAATCCAACAAGCTAATAGTCTAACGGAAATAAAACCATGCCAGGATTTTAATGTTTATTAAAGAAAATATAAGTTGGTATTCTTCTCTTATTTGCAAGTGTGTACTTTATTTTGCACCCTTAATACTTTTTATCCCTCCTGTTGTCCTCGGGGTCAAATTTGTGTTTCCAAATCACAAATTTGGGTTTCGTTCAAACTGTAAATTAAGATAACGTGGATTGTTCCATACGACGCTCCTCACGAGCTAAATAACTGATCGGAGAACTATTTTCATGGAATTTGTGCGTTTTATTTGATTTACGGCATTTTAAGAAAAAGAAAAAGATTCAAGAACACTGAAAAAAGTGACAGAAATGTAGGAAAAAAGTGACAGAAATGTAGGAAAAAAACAACAAAAATGTCCCAAAAAACGACAAAGACGTAAAAAACTTCGGAACTAAAGAACTTTGCAAAAACTTAGAAAACGTAAAAAAACGACAAAGCTTATCTGTCCTTCGGGTGTTTTATTTACTGGATTTAAAAAAATATATACCTTCATTTTCTGTCATACTAGAAAAAGATTCAAGAACAGTGAAAAAAGTGACCGAAATGTAGGAAAAAAACAACAAAAAACGACAAAGACGTAAAAAACTTCGGAAAAAATGTAGAAAACGTCAAAAAAAGTGACAACACATGTCGGATAACGCTTATCTGTCCGTCAGGTGTTTTCTTTACTGGATTAAAAAAAATATACCTTCATTTCTGTCATACTGAAATGTCAAACGTCTGATTTATTTGTGTTTTAGCAGCTTCCTGTTTTACTTCCACTTCTGAGAGAATGCAGCGGATCCGGCCGTCGTGTCACAGCGTGACACGTTGTGTCTAAACGTCTGTTGTTTACTTCCTGCTGTGTGATTCAGTCACTCATCGAGCTGTGACACAATCCATCAGAAGATCTGAAGAACAGGAAGCCACTTTTGGTTTCGTTTTGGTCTGAGCTTTGTTTTCGTAGATGCCGTTTTTGTAAGAATCCCATTCTGAAAAAGTTAATTTGACTAAAAACGAGGAACATCTGTCTCCTGACAGAGACGAGAGGCTTACGCGGTCTTTGACTCGTGCCGAAAATGTGCAGTAGCAACGACAACAACAACAACAACAATAAACCCTCTTGTTGTCGTCTTCCCTCGTTGTTCTATTTTTAGCCTGAAATTTAAATCTCATATTAGCAGGGCGGAGATGAACAAAGGAGGCGTTTGTCCGAAACTCGTGTTTATCATTTAAAGTTTAGCTTTGGTCAACTTGTCCCTCACACAGTCGCTCTTAAAGGGACAGTTACACATTTTGGGAACAGACCTTTGTCTGTCCACACGTCAAAAGCTCCAGATTTCTTGGCAGTGAGAACGACCCAAAATAATAATTATAATAATAATAAATAAAGCTGCGAATCAACACAACGAGCTGAAAAGATGCTCAAATGCCCCCGTAGAGCTGCAGATTTGGGGGATTATCTCAACCCGTTTTAAGTTTATTCATCATTAAAAAAATGGGTGTTTGCAATAAGAACAATGTCAACATTAGAAATGTCAAATAACAATAGAAAATATCAAAAAAGCACAATGAAAAAGTGACAAAAATGTGTGAATATAGAGTTTCATGGCCGACAAGGGTTAAAGTACGTCATTACACACATTATCTACACACTGATTTCATTAATTGTTAATATCTTTAATGTAATATTTATTAGTTCAGCTCTGAAGTGTGTTTCCATGCTGTATTTAAACTGCTTTTTTTTAAATACTTTTTTTTTGTATGTACGACAGTCCTAACCCATAAAAAATATTCACTTTACAATCAGAAATGACAAAAGAAAGACAGCAAATCACGTTTCAGAAGCAAAATGTTGGTTTTCTTTCCTTTTTAAAAATGACAAATTAAGAATCAGTTGTCTTTAACCCGCCTGGTGTCCTCGGGTGAAATCTGAACCCTTTAAAAAAAAAGGTCTATATCTGGAATATGGGTTTCTTTTTAACCAAATTACCATAAAAAACGGATTGGATTCCTTACAGTAATTTAAGACTATGTAACACTAATTAACACTATAGTTGACGCTTTTTAATCAATGTTTTTAACTTTTTCTTACGTTTTTACTTTTTTGACATTTAACAATACGTAACACGAACTTATTAACTTTAGTTTTACAGTTATTTGGGGAATTTATGGTCATTAAATCTCATTTATAGGAAATTACACCTAATTTTTGAGTTAGAAAAGCAGAAATTAGGAATTATTGAGACTAAAATTAAAGGAATGGATGTTGATGATAATCACAGACTGGAATATGTCAACTTTTACTCAATACTATTTCAAAAACACTTACATTTGTTTTTACAATGCTATAAAATTGAATAAGACGCCCCAAAATTAATGAAAGTAGAGATTAGTACTTGGCAAAGAGCGTTGGGTGGAATCAATCATGTTATTTTGGGGAATTAAACAGAACACTGATATAGGACAACATGAGGACATCATGGGGACAACATGAGGACAACATGAGGACAACATGAGGACATCATGAGGACATCATGAGGACAACATGGGGACATCATGAGGACGACATGAGGGCAACATGAGGGCAACATGGTTACAACATGGGGACATCATGAGGACAACATGGGGACATCATGAGGACAACATGAGGACAACATGAGGACATCATGAGGACATCATGGGGACATCATGAGGACATCATGAGGACAACATGGGGACAACATGAGGGCAACATGAGGATTAACTACTGTTTTAGTCAAAATAATTCATAATTTCTGCTTTTTTAACTCAAATATTAGGTATAATTCCATATAAATCAGGGTTATTAACCATAAATTCCAAAAAGTAGTAAAACTAAAAGGTTGTAAGGGGGGTTAGTGGAAACTAAAAAAAGTCAGAAAAAAGGGTCGAAATGTCACGTTTTGGTCCGATTTTGACCCGGGAGGACAACACCACGGCAAATACTTGCAGAGTACTCATTGCAGTGTATTTCAAAGGAAAGGTTGTACATAAACACCCATGGACACGGTATAAACAGCACTTACACACTCTCTCAATAACACAATAACACCCCCGCCCCCCCAGTCCAACTCGGACTGGACTCCCAAACAATGGCGGCTTTCTTTGAGACACTATTTCCTCTCCGCTAACGAAAGGGAGAAACAAGAGACACAGTGAGGCTGCTCGGGCTTTACATGTCCTCGGGACAATGAAGACTAACCGTCTAACCGTGAGACATTACATGTCCTCGGGACAATGAAGACTAACC
>NC_048407.1:32642520-32646044 GCF_013103735.1 Etheostoma cragini
TCCCTCCCTGTCTCCCTCCCTCCCTCCCTCCCTGCAGATGGAGTGCTGTGGCTGGACGGGCCGTGTGGACTGGAGCGGTAACCAGGTGATAGTGAACAGCTCCCAGCTGCTGTTCCCCTGCTCCTGCCAGAACGTCTCGCTGGCCTCGGGGAACTTCTCCGAGAGCGGCTTCTGCGAGGCCCAGACGCCCGACTGGCCCGTTTACGACGTGGTATTATATCTACCCGTTTCCTTCCTTTCACATGGCTGAGCTCACCATTCATCCATTCATTCATTCATTCATTCATTCATTCATTCGTTCATCCTGACTCTCCTCCAGGGTTGTGCTGCCAGCGTGGAGAGCTGGCTCGTCACCAACATCGGGGTCGTCCTGGGGATCTGCCTCGGAGTGGCTCTGATCGAGGTACGGCTTCATTCATAAAACTACACGTCTAGTTTTGACCCTTGTGTTGTCTTCCCGTCAACCATGGACATTTTTTTTTTAAACACTATTATCGCTTTTTCCAACATTTTTGTCACTTTTTCAATGCTGTGGGTGTTAATGAAGTTATTTGATATTTCCAATGTTGAAATTTCCAGCTCTTATTTTGAAGGCCCATTTATTGTGATTAAAAAAAAAAAAAAACTGAAAACGGGTCAAATTTGACCCGAGGACAACATGAGGGTTAAATGTTGAGTATATTACAAAGTTATTTAGGCTCCTGTGAAAGCTGTCAATCAAACATCGACTCCAGACCAAGGCGACATTTACACTACGTTTTGGTTTTTAAGCGGCAAAAAAAACCAAAACAAATCTCTGTGCACAGAAGAGTTTTACTCCAGTAGCTGAACTAATCTCCAAAAGAACACGCCCAAACACACCGTAGTCTACGCCAACGGTGTAGTGGTGTGGTCCAGCACTTCAGCAAATAATATGAAGAAATTACAAGTGATTCAGAATAAAGCTGCACGTGTGGCTCTTTCGTGTGGGTTCAGGTCAAATGTTGATAAAATGCATAAACAACTCACATGGCTTAAAGTTAAAAATAATGTCTCCCTCCCTGTCTTAAGTAAAAAATTACTTAAGACATATTTATTTCTAAGGAATTAAATATTTAAAATAAAATTAGGGGGCGCAGGGCTTTTTGTTATTGTATTTCTTAAAATAGATTAATCTATTCGGAGTAGTGTCTTTGGTTTAATTTTTATTTGTATTAACTGTGTTAATTGTAAGATTTATTTATGATTGTATTTTCAAATGTATGTGTGTGTGTGTGTGTGTGTATGTATGTATGTGTAATGAAATGTTATGTGTATTGTCAAGAAAAGATTGTAGGACCCCAGGAAGAACAGCTTTTAGTGTATGCTGAAGCTAATGGGGATCCAAATAAAACAAACAAACAAACAAACTGGGCACGCGGTAAACAGGAAGCAGCATGTGTTCTCCGTCCGGTTGGTGGTACTTCACCTGGTGGTAGCGTATAGAAAGTACAGATGTGGTGTTCCAGGTCAATGACGTAGCAGATAATTTCGGCAACCATACCACACCACACACCCAGACATGCTGCCGACCTGCAGTTTTTGGGGGATCTGTTCCGGATACGACGCGTCAAATGCTGCGAAAAACACCGCCTGGGACTCTGTCTGCCGTTAGTCTCGCAAACGAAACTTTGAAAACTAAACTGAAAAATCCCAAAGTATCTTAAAATTCAAAGCCACCATAACCTCGGTGTGAAGTTGTTTGAATTAGTTTTTTTTTTTTTTTTTAAGAGAGAAGGTGGTAGTAGCTCAGTCAGGTGGGAGTTGGGTTGGGAACCGGAGGGTTACTGGTTCGAGTCCCCATACGGACCAAAGCATGGTTAGTGGACTGGTAGATGGAGAGGTTCCACGGTGGTCTTGAGCAAGGCACCAAACCCCCAACTGCTTGGAGCGCCTTTCCATGGGCAGCCCCCCCCAGCCCCCCCACCGTGACATCTCTCCATCGTAGGTACTGAGCATGTGCGTGTAATTCAGGCAAGTGTGTAATGTGTAAAATAATATCAAATTGTAATTTAAAGTGCCAATATTATGAAAAAAATATCACTTTTTCTGGGATTTGGGGTGTTGTTTTTTTCCTCTGGTGCTTCCAAACACATAAAAACTTGTTTTGAGTGAGATCCGGTTTCTGAATGTCCTCTGATCCGGTTTCTGAATGTCCTCTGATCCGGTTTCTGAATGTCCTCTGATCCGGTTTCTGAATGTCCTCTGATCCGGTTTCTGAATGTCCTCTGATCCGGTTTCTGAATGTCCTCTGATCCGGTCTTCAGTCTCCGAGTGAGCTGTTCAACATCTGCAACATCGGCTTTCTACGTCGCTAGAGACGAGGTGGCTAACCGTAGCATGCTAGCGCTAGCATGTTAGCTCGTTCTCACTGGCATAACACTGCTACAACACACACTAGTTCACCAAAATCTCCAAAAGAAGTACTTCCTGTCCCTGTTCTACTTCCTGTCCCTGTTCTACTTCCTGTCCCTGTTCTGCAGGTTTTCTAGCTGATTAGAACTTACTGAGCTACTGAGCATGTGCAGCTCCCAACAAAGATAGGATAGAAGGGAGATGTCTCACTGTGGAGCTAAAAGTAATGTGATGTCTGAGATGTCTCACTCTGGAGATAAAACTAGTGTGATGTCTCACTCTGGAGATAAAACTAGTGTGATGTCTGAGATGTCTCACTCTGGAGATAAAACTAGTGTGATGTCTCACTCTGGAGATAAAACTAGTGTGATGTCTCACTCTGGAGATAAAACTAGTGAGATGTCTCACTCTGGAGATAAAACTAGTGAGATGTCTCACTCTAGAGATAAAACTATTGCGATGTCTCACTCTGGAGCTAAAACTAGAGAGATGTCTCACTCTGGAGCTAAAACTAGAGAGATGTCTCACTCTGGAACTAAAACCAGTGAGATGTCTCACTCTGGAGATAAAACTAGAGAGATGTCTCACTCTGGAACTAAAACCAGTGCGATGTCTCACTCTGGAGATAAAACTAGTGTGATGTCTCACTCTGGAGATAAAACTAGTGAGATGCCTGAGATGTCTCACTCTGGAGATAAAACTTGTGCGATGTCTCACTCTGGAACTAAAACTAGAGAGATGTCTCACTCTGGAACTAAAACCAGTGAGATGTCTCACTCTGGAGATAAAACTAGAGAGATGTCTCACTCTGGAACTAAAACCAGTGAGATGTCTCACACTAGAACTAAAACCAGTGAGATGTCTCACTCTGGAACTAAAACTAGTGTGATGTCTGATATGTCTCACTCTGGAGCTAAAACTAGTGAGATGTCTCACTCTGGAACTAAAACTAGTGCGATGTCTCACTCTGGAACTAAAACTAGTGAGATGTCTCACTCTGGAGATAAAACTAGGGAGATGTCTCACTCTGGAGCTAAAACTAGGGAGTTGTCTCACTCTGGAGCTAAAACAAGAGAGATGTCTCACTCTGGAGCTAAAACTAGTGCGATGTCTCACTCTGGAACTAAAACTAGTGAGATGTCTCACTCTGG
>NC_048407.1:32646144-32649408 GCF_013103735.1 Etheostoma cragini
TGTCTCACTCTGGAGATAAAACTTGTGCGATGTCTCACTCTGGAACTAAAACTAGTGAGATGTCTCACTCTGGAGATAGAACTAGTGTGATGTCTGAGATGTCTCACTCTGGAGATAAAACTTGTGCGATGTCTCACTCTGGAACTAAAACTAGTGAGATGTCTCACTCTGGAGATAAAACTAGTGTGATGTCTGAGATGTCTCACTCTGGAGAAAAAACTATTGCGATGTCTCACTCTGGAACTAAAACCAGTGAGATGTCTCACTCTGGAGATAAAACTTGTGCGATGTCTCACTCTGGAACTAAAACAAGTGAGATGTCTCACTCTGTAACTAAAACAGAGACCCAAACACACAGAGTGAAAACAGGATCTGCAGCTATGTGCAGTACAAAAAAAAAATGTTTTTTAAAAAATGAAACCATGTAAACCTATTCTGGTACAACCTCAAAACACAGATATGAACCTGAACATGAGCATAACATGGTCGCTTTGATAAAGTATTAATAATTTAGATTTTGAAGATATAAAACGTACATATCTCTGTTTTGTTTGCAGCTGCTGGGGATGATCTTGTCCATCTGCATGTGCAGAAACATCCACACGGAGGACTACACCAAAGTGCCCAAGTACTAAAGACCATGCATGGAAACAGTACAAATATGCGTTTTTTTTTTTTCATCCTGTATTTGATGAAACAATTTGTCCAAATGTAAAAATAATGTGTTTTTGCGTTGTATTTTTTGGGGGAGACACTTTTTGTCAGTCCTGTTGTTGTTTTTTGGAGCACTTTAGATATTCTTGTTATTTTTTTGGTTATCAGAGAGCGATGCTGAAAACGTTTCTCCTTACATTCATGCAGCGGTGTAGTCTAGTTGTTTGCACACTGTAGTTTTTCTCCTCCAAGCATTAGACCCCCCCCGTCCCAGAGCAACAACCCCATGGGTTTTTCTAACGTTACCTACTCATCCGGCTCATTTTCTGTAGTTTCTGTAACGTTGACGTCCGCTGCGGTGTCATCCGAAACAGCAGTGCATCCTCGCGATTTTGTAATTATAACTTAAATCCTCGAGCTTTCCTAGTGGCTATAGTCAAGGTCAAGGTCAAGGTCAAGTACACAGAGTATATATACTCCGTATACCTGTGTACCTGCGTACTACGTAGCCCACACCACTGCATTCATGTCAGAGGAACCTGTTGGAGGAATGATGGAGGAGGCTGCCCGTATATATCGCCTATATATATATATATATATATATATATATATATATTTATTTCCCTGCAAGTTAATGCTTCGTGGTTTCAGTTTTCGAGTGGAGTTTTCCCTGAAAAAAACGGAATAGGACTCGTGTTTATTTTCCGTGAGGAAGGAACGTTTTGATTTTGCATTTTGATTCACCAGCGTTTTGAGTTATTGTGAAATGATTTTAATACTTTGTATATACTTTTTAAGTCGTCATTTCGGTGAATTTGCATCCGTAAAAGTCCGCCGGTGTTTTCTTTAGCAGCTGGTTTTTTAGGTCGGTTGTTTTCCTCATTTTGAATTCTTCTTGGAAATAATACAAATAATGAAAATAATACTGAAGAGGAACATTTATGATACTTGTTTTACGAAAGTATTGCTCCGAAAAAGTAATAAACACAACTTTTGAGGTCATATTTTATAATTTTAATTCATTTTAATTAATTAAAATTATAAAATATGACCTTAAAACTCGTGTTTATTACTTTTAAGGTCATATTTTATAATTTTAATTACTTAAATATGACTTTAAAAGTCGTGTTTATTACTTTTAAGGTCATATTTTATAATTGTAATTAATTAAAAATATAAAATATGACCTTAAAAGTCGTTTTTATTACTTTTAAGGTCATATTTTATAATTGTAATTAATTAAAAATATAAAATATGACCTTAAAAGTCGTGCTTATTACTTTTAAGGTCATATTTTATCTACTTGACTTTTAAGGTCATATTTTATAATTTTAATTAATTTTAATTAATTAAAATTATAAAATATGACCTTAAAAGTCGTGCTTATTACTTTTAAGGTCATATTCTATCCACTTGACTTTAAAAAAACAGGAGTGAAATGTTTCTTTTAACCACTTTTTGAAATATGTGAACTTTAAATATGAGGAAATTATTTTGGCGTAGAAGAAATATTTTTGGGGGAAATTCAGCTTGGAAATTCCTTTTATACAGAAACATCATTTGAATTGAATTTTTGGGAGACTTTTAGCCGAGATATGTTGTTTTGATAATGTACAAATCCACCATGTTGTTTACCTTTTAATGTACAGTCCATATAAAAACATCTCATTAACAGTTATGATCAGTTCTAAGATGATACGTCCAAATTACAAAGTAATAACATTCACTCTTTCTTTATGCCAATAAACTCATTGCAGGAGCTTGTTGTGTGTTTTTAATCCACTTCCTTAAAGTCACAAAGCCAAAATCAATAGTTTTATTTAAAATTACAGTTTCAAAGATCTTGACCTTCAAACCTTTGTGTTGTCTCCACTTTTCGGGACCCTGTGGTATCCCTTAGTAAAGGATCTGGACAGGTGTTCCTCCGCTGCTGCTTCCTTTGGCATTACGTCTTATTCTAACCCTAAAACACACACACACACACACACACACACACACACACACACACACACACACACACACACACACACACACACACACACACAAAGCATTGTTAACCCTGGTGTTGTCTCCACCTTCGGGACCCTCTCGTGTTTTTTGGGTTTTTTAAAAAGAATTCAGAAATATAATCTTACTTCGTAATCTATAAAAAAAATATTGTCTTTATCTCAGTTTCTAACAGCTGAGATAACATCTGTGTTTAGGGAATGCAGAAATAAGGAAAGCACGTTGATTTCAGGTAGAAAAAAATGTAACTTGTTCCATTTTTATTCTTATAAAAATTGGAAATGGGTCAATTTGACCGAAAAAACATACAAAGGTTAAATTGTCTTTTTGGCGTAGTTTCTCCCGGGGCAACGACCTGTAATCAGAGGTGGGAAGGAACCAATTACAAATACTCTCATTTGTGTAATTTAGTAGTTTTTACTTTTTTCAAGTTTTTTGGGGCATTTTCGGCCTTTTATTCTGAAAGGACAGCTGAAGACATGAAAGGGGAGAGAGGATTATTTTTTAAAAATCAGTAGTTTTACATCTACTTTATTAAAATCTTTATTTTTTACGTCCGTTACAAGGTTTCTACTTTATTAAAATCTTTATTTTTTACGTCCG
>NC_048407.1:32649508-32650864 GCF_013103735.1 Etheostoma cragini
TTATTTTTTACATCCATTACAAGGTTTCTACTTTATTAAAATCTTTATTTTTTACATCCGTTACAAGGTTTCTACTTTTTTTTAAATCAGTACTTTTACATCCGTTACGAAGTCAAAAAATAAATAAAAATTGAAGCAACAAACAAATCAAAGGCAGCTTTGGGTCCTTATAAAATCACAAAGATGACGATTTAATTAAATAAGTATAAGTATTAAGATAAAATAGGACATATCTTTAACGCTGTTTGAACGTAACTAAGACATTTTTGCTTTAAATGAGAGAAAACAGTGCTCTGGTTTATCGGCATTTCTTTAACCCTCGTATGGTATTCAGGTCAAATTGATCCATTTAAAATATTTACAAGAAGAAAAATGGAACAAGTTCCATGTTTTCTACCTGAAATCAGCGTCCTTTCCTTATTTCCTGTCCATGTATTCCTGTCTCAGAGCATTATTTTGGATATGACACTTATGTTGTTTCCATAGTGGATTTTTAACATGAATTATAACCTTATGACACAAAACAAACCCCACTTCCATGTTTAATAGTGCGCTAGTAGAGACTGATGCATTCACTTAACATAGATGTTATCTCAGCTGTTGGAAATTGGGATAAAGACAATATTTGTTAATAGATTATGAAGTAAGATTATATTTCAGATTTGTTCTTAAAACCCCAAATAAGTCCCGCGTCAGTTTGACCCGAGGGACACGAGAAGGTCCCGGAGGTGAAGACGATACGAGGGTTAAACCACTTTTTCAGAGCCCAGAATTAATAATGTATTGCCATCGGTGTGTAAAGACCATTTTAAACAACATAGGGGTACTATTAGGGAAATAGTTACCAACCCTGCCTATTAGTTACATTATACCACCGTAGCTTCACAATATAAATTACTATGTATGTGCACTGATCGTTGGAAATCAATGACCTGCATTTGGTTATATATGTGTCTGATTATTGAGTCAAAGACACTGAGTTGTCCCTGGATGCATGGACCGAGACTGAGCTGCACATCCGGTCGCAGCACCGCTACTAACCACCAGGGGGCGACACCACCATGCTGCATAAAAACTACATCACAAACAGACCGGAAAGGAAGAAAAAGAGCGGCGGGACCGGTGTCTTGCTTGTTATGCTCATGCAGATAAAAGGAAGATGGATGCTTCCATGTGTTTAACTGCACAATGTAGTTTAATATGATGTAGATATTCTTTAAATGTGCTTCAATAACAAATATAGTCTTATAAAATTGGAAAAGGAGAGACACACACACACACACACACACACACACACACACACACACACCTTTAAACACTCATACCTACAGACACATACTTACATACACACACACA
>NC_048407.1:32650964-32652322 GCF_013103735.1 Etheostoma cragini
GGGGGGGGGGGGGGGGGAATATTATTATTACTATCGTGTCAAATTTGTAGTCCATTTTTAAAAGGTTTCTATATCATAAAATGTGTGTTTCTTTCAAGCAAATTGTCAAAAAATAATAATAAAAATCTAACGTCCATAAACTTTCATTGAATTTGGGTGTTTTTCAATTTTACATAACTTTGAAGAAAAAACACATACAAGAACATTGAAAGAAATGACAAAAAGATTTTAAAAAGTGGGGGAAAATATAACAATAACGTCAAGAAACGTCCCCTTAAACCTTGGGTTGTCTTCCGGGTAACCATTAACTCGCCATTCCAGTTCAAAATTTAAAAAAAGATTTTGTGCTTTTCCGATGTTTTTGTCGCTTTTTCTGATTTATTTGTCACTTTTTTCAGCTTTTGGCGCTTTTTTTCAAAACCAGAGCTGGTTTAATAACAGGTTTTACACTTATTCTTGGAATAATTGCTCAAAAAACCTAATTTCTACCAAATTATACATACGTTTTTAGTTAAAAAGTCAGAAATTATTAATTATTTTGACTAATAGATAAGATCAGAGGATGTTGAGTGGATCTCAGATGGGTAGATGTCAAAGTTTAGTCCCGATACTGTTTGGAAACCATTAAAAAAAAAAAATTCAAATGCTATAAGATTAAAAAAAAACACCCCAAAAAATTCAATGAAAGTAATCACTAATGTCACCTGAAGTACGTGTGGAGTCATCCATGTTATTTTTGGGCCATTTGGTTGAAAGAAATCCATATTTCTGATATAAAACACATTGAAACGGGTCAGTTTGACCCGAGGACGACACCAGGGTTAAAGAGTCCATGAAGTGTTTCTTCCACAACATCAAACTGAATGATTCAGAACTCTTCTAATCCCAAATCTACCCCCTGCTCGTGCCCCAGTGGGCGGGCTTCCTCCTCCCAAACTCCCCCTCCGGTGGTTCATCCATCAGGCGCCTGCAGCGAGGACCGCTGCACCGTCACACGGGGGACAGGGTACCCCGCTGAGGTGATGGACAGCGACGGAGCTCCTCCAAAACAACCAGACTGTCTGTCTTCAGAGGACGAGACACCAGACCAGAATCTCAAATCCACGGGTGGAGGACCGCCGGCTGGTTTCAGACAGACAGCTGTCATGGTGGATGGCGGGCGGTGTTTTTGGGTGGAGGGAGAACAGAGTTATTCGTGAGCTGAGGCTGTTTTTTTAAGTTTTACTGCTGAGGAAAGGCTGAAATCTCATCTGTGTGGTCCGACATCCGTTGTCTTAACTCTCATGTTGTCCTCATGTTGTCCTCATGTTGTCTTCATGTTGTCCTCATGTTGTCCTCATGTTGCCCTCATGTTGCCC
>NC_048407.1:32652422-32654656 GCF_013103735.1 Etheostoma cragini
CCCAACGCTCTTTGCCAAGTACAAATCTCTACTTTCATTAATTTTGGGGCGTCTTATTCAATTTTATAGCATTTAAAACAAATGGAAGTGTTTTTGAAATAGTATTGAGTAAAAGTTGACATATTCCAGTCTGATAACCCTAACTTGTTAACTTTAGTTTTACAGTTATTTTTTGACTTTATGGTCAATAAACCTCATTTATAGGAAATTATACCTAATGTTTGAGTTAGAAAAGCAGAAATTAGGAATTATTGAGACTAAAATTAAAGGAATGGATGCTGATGATAATCACAGACTGGAATATGTCAACTTTTACTCAATACTATTTCAAAAACACTTCCATTTGTTTAACAATGCTATAAAATTGAATAAGACGCCCCAAAAAAATTAATGAAAGTAGAGATCTGTACTTGGCAAAGAGCGTTGGGTGGAATCAATCATGTTATTTTAGGTAATTATAAAGAACTTGATATAGGAAAATGGGTCAGTTTGACCCGAGGACAACATGAGGGTTAAGTGCAACACCTTTTCCGGAAGTAGTTTTAATCTGAAACTCCGGTCCGGAAGCTGTAGCGTAGTTGACCGTCGAGCTTGACGTTGGTTTAAATGGGAACGTGAACGTAAAGCAGCTCACACCGAGGAGGGTAGCGCGAGCCTGCTGCTTCTCGTCCCGCTGCTGGGGGCGTGCATGTTGATGGTGGAGTCTGTTGGATTTATTCAGGAGAAGAGTCTCTGCACCTCCACATCCGGGAGATTAGGAAGGAGCCCGTCGTTCAGCGGTAAGTCACACGTGCTTATAGACGACATAGACACGGCACGGGACTGGTCCAACATCCAGGTTAACCCGTGCTGTCTTCCCATCAACCATGAAAACAAAGGTTTTCCAACACTATTATCCTTTTTCCGACATTTTTGTCACATTTTCAATGTTTTGGGTTCATTTCTAGATTTTTTTTCTTCAGTTATTTGATATTTGTAATGTTGACTTGTTCAGCTCTTATTTTGAAGGCCCAATTTTTATGATTAAAAAAACTGAAAACGGGTCAAATTTGACCCGAGGACAACATGAGGGTTAAAGTAATTATTATTTAACAGCTTTCTTATTTAAGTACTCCTGTAAAACAACGTTTAATTCGTGATTTTAGCCACGTGTTAGTTTTACTCACTGACTTACTTACAGTTAGTGTAACAGAAAATAACAAAATTACAACTTTAACATTAAATCTCTGTTAGCCCTCCTGTTGTCCTCGGGTCAATTTGACCCATTTTTAAAAAAGGTTCCTACATTTTCCTACAAATTTGGGTTTCTTTCAACAAAATAACGTGGAGATTTCCATTAAAAAAAGAAGTTATTTGATATTTCTAATGTTGACATTTTCAGCTCTTATTTTGAAGGCCCATTTGTTGTGATTAACAAAACTGAAAACGGGTCGAATTTGACCCGAGGACAACATGAGGGTTAAAGTAACGTTATGCAGTCGGTTTGTTATTTAACTGCTTTCTTATTTAAGTAGTCTTAGTGATGTTTAATTCATGATTTTAACCCACTGTTTCACAGACTTAACAGAAAATAGCGAAATACAACTTTAACATTAAATGTCCTGTTGTCCTCGGGTTAATTTGACCCGTTTTCAAAAAGTTTCTACATTTTCCTACAAATTTGGGTTTCTTTCAACAAAATAACGTGGATATTTTCATTATAAAATGAAACAAGTAAAATAATTGATTGAGTTCACTACTTTCATTGAATCTTGGTGTTTTATTCAATTTTATAGCGTTTGAATTTATTTTATTTTATTTTTTAAATAAAGTTGAAAAAGCTTCAAAAGCCCAGAAAAGACATCGGAGGACAAAAGTTTAATTTAATTTTTTTTTTTCAGTTATTTGATATTTCTAATGTTGACATTTTCAGCTCTTATTCTTATTTATTTTTTTGTGATTTAAAAAAAAACTGAAAACGTATATAATACCCCCTTCCGCAGACAAATGAGACATTTTGCGTGTTTTGTTGTTGTTGAGACATTCGACAAATCCACAAACTCCCGTCCAGTTTAGTGCTTTTGTTTTGTTTTGTTTTGTTTTGTTTTTTACCCTCCGTAGTGTTTTAAAACTTTCTTGTGGCAGAGATGGAGGCAGTGCTGCTTCCTGTTTTCTAAACGGGACTCTCACACCCCCTCAAACCCCCCCTTCTAAACGGGACTCTCACACCCCCTTAAACCCCCCCTTCTAAACGG
>NC_048407.1:32654756-32665908 GCF_013103735.1 Etheostoma cragini
TAGCCAGTCAGAAGCAGAGTATGAGGGCCCTGACAGTACCTAGGTAAGGACTACTAGCCAGTCAGAAGCGGAGTATGATCCAGAGAAGTAACACTGAGATTCTAAGGCTTGCAAGCTTCAGGTGTTCAGCTGTTATTTGGTCAAGACCACACGCTTTGTTTGAGCCATTTTCTCAGTAGCACGACACACATCATCAGGTCTAAGGACCAGATTTGCGTCGGGCGCAAGAGATCCGCCCAGAAAGCTATTTGCGATTGAAACTTACGTTTCCGATCGTTAAAATAGGACCCTGAATGTATCTGGACATAATGTCAAAGTGTAGGTTTTACTACTTAGATGTGTGTTGTTTGGAGGATTTTGTAGAGGCCAGAAGAGGTGAAGGTTTCCAGTATTTCACAAGACTAGAAAATAGTAATTCTTTGTAATAGAGTTCCTTCTTTAATCCCGTGGTGACCCATCGGAGTTCAGCCGGCTCAGTCTGGTGAGAAGGAAGAAGGAAGAAGGAAGAAGGTTCGTTTCCCTGATTTGTTGATTAAATCAGGAGCATTTAACGCGACCTGGTCTCCTCAGACTCTGCAGACCCACAACGCTCCTTCAACGCGGTCTAGTTCTAACGAGATTAGGTTCAGCAAAGTGAATTAACTAGCAGATGGTCGGCTGTCCGCCGAGTGACCCCGAGCCTGAACTCACCACGGGGGGCGGGGGGGGGGGGGGTCTTCTAAAATCCCCAGTTTCAGTTTCAGTGTCCGGGTCACAAAAGCTTCACAATGAAGTAGAAATGGAAGATGAAGGCTGCACCTTTACGAGGGAAATACGCCATATTGTTGCTGAATAATGCGATAAACGACCATTAACTGCAATTAATTAGTTAGTATATTAGATATTAAAGTGTTCTCAACTCTGCTGCTTTCAGTGTTCTGCTAAAGTACAAAAAAAAACAATTTAAGCCGTGTTTTGTCCTCGGCTAAAATTTGAAAATCAACACTTTTGTTGACATTTTTAATCGATTTTTTTAAATTTTTTTGTTTTTGTCCCTTTTTTCATTTCGACGTGTTTTTTCAATGTTTGTCACTTTTTTTGACGTTTCCAACGCCACGTAACACTAACTTATTAACTTTAGTTTTACAGTTATTATTGGAATTTATGGTCAATAAACCTCATTTATAGGAAATTCTACCTAATGTTTGAGTTAGAAAAGCAGAAATTAGGAATTATTGAGACTAAAATTAAAGGAATGGATGTTGATGATAATCACAGACTGGAATATGTCAACTTTTACTCAATACTATTTCAAAAACACTTCCATTTGTTTTTTTCTTTAAATGCTATAAAATTGAATAAGACGCCCCAAAATTAATGAAAGTAGAGATGTGTACTTGCCAAAGATACACGTTCATTTTAAAGCAGATTTACGTAATTTATGTAACAATTCGTTATTATTCGGCACTTAAATTCAACTCAAATGCAACAGTGACCAGTCAGTGTTGGACCTTCAGGCTGTTGAGATGCCTCCATAAAACATGAAAACACATCTGTATTTTGCCGAAAATCTCGAGCCCGACGGATAAAGGTTATTTAAGGTCGACACAAATTCGTGGTTATTTAACCGTCATGTCGTCCTCGGGTCAAATTGACCCGTTTTCCTAATGTTTTATTTTTTTTTCTGACTTTTTTTGTTGTTGTTTTTTTAAATGTTTTCTTTAGAGATTTTTAATGAAGATTGAAAGACGTTTTTATGACATTTTTTAATGTTTTATTTTTTTTACGGGGGGGCGGGGGGGGGGAGGAGGGGCGCTTTTCTCCTGAAAACAACAATAATCAAATGTTTTATGCTCACCATTCCTCTCGTAGCTGGCTGGCTCGGTTCCAGACTTAAAACTCTTTATTTGAGCAATTTTTCGAAAAGTCGATGAAACAATTGAATGAGGAAAAACGCTTAAAGAGCCGTTTAAAAAAAAAAAAAAAAAAGGTGGGCGGTCACATTGGTCCCAGGTCCAGTAGATGCGTGGTGCGTGTCAATGGTCACACACACACACACACACACACACACACACACACACTCTTTAACCCTCGAAGGCCGATAACTCAGAGCAGGGTCGGAGAGAAACCGGCGGCAGCATTTCCCAGTTTATTCTCCCAAAACGTGAACCAGATGTCCTCGGCTGTAATGAAGGTGAAGTTGTGTTGTTTTACAGTGCGAGGCAATAGCAGCGAGAGAGGGGGGGTCCGCCGCGTGTGTGGTCCTGCTCGGACGCGAGGTCCACTATGGGACGAGTCTGAGGGTTAGACCATCTGCCTGCAGGGCACAGCTGGGGCGTTGATTTCACCGGCTAAATCTACACCTGCAGGCGTAGGATTGTAAGTCCAAGGAGACACCGTGAGCTTCCTTTCAGGTGATTGTTGGTATTTCTTCAGGTTTTAATATGGACGGAGATTAGTTCTGCTACTGGAGTCACTTCAAGGGTTAGACCTGCAAAGATGGATCAACTACTGTAGATGTCAGCTATTAAATGAACTATTTTGACAGTCGATAACACTCTTTTTACAGTGCGAGGCAATAGCAGCGAGAGAGGGGGGGGGGGCCCGCTGCGTGTGGGGTCCTGCTCCGACGCGAGGTCCACTTCGTGACGAGTCTGAGGGTTAGACCATCTGCATGCAGGGGCGGATTTAGTCATTTTGAGGCCTAAGGAAAACACAGGCATGGGGCCCTCCACAAGCCTTGTTCTCCCCCTCTTTCAGTCCTTATTTTTCTGAGAAAGATAAAGAGATAGCACTTTAGCGTATCTTTGTTTAGAGATGTAAGTCATTGGTGAAAAGTAAGACAACAAATCGTAACCATCGGTTTTATGAGGCGTCTTAGGGGGCCCTTGGTAGCTTGGGGTCCAAGGCAATTGCCGAGCTTTGCCTAATGGTAAGTCCGCCTCTGGCTGCATGGAAGGCACAGCTGGCGCGGTGATTTCACCGACGTTTCAGATACATTCAACGCGCCACGCATGCGGACCGTGCGCATGTCTCTTTAAACTAAATCTACACCCGCAGGCGTAGGATTGGGAGTCCAAGGAGACACCGTGAGCTTCCTGTCCTGGTGATTGTTTGGTATTTCTTCAGGTTTTTTTCTTCTACTGTCAGCTGTTACCAGAGGACGCAGGTGAGGGGAAACAAGATGTATAAAAACAGAAACTCTCAACGCAAAAACGGCTTTCTGTGTATCTGTTGTTTAATTTAAAAGAAATCTAGACGTGTTATGATCCATTTCGGTGTAAAAAGGCTGCACACACCTTTTATATAAAAACACTATAAATACAGGACTGTCCTATTTTTACTAGGGGAGGGGGGGGGGGGGGGACACCGATACAGCGTAGTATCGTGTCTCCAAATATCAATCTTTATTATAGGTTTGGGTCAGTTTGGCTGCTTGACACTGCTATTTTGCAGCACTACAATTTAAATGATACGTACAAGCCGAGAAATGTTTCTTTTGAGATAAAACAGACGTTGACAAAGTTTCCTTTTGGGGACAACCATTTGAAACTGGGCAAAATTAGAAGTTGACTTCACTGAATCAACGGGACTTAAAAGAAGTCGGCTGTCTGAGGAGAGTGGACGCCTCCCTTCTCCGCCTCTGCATCCACCTCTCGGGGTTTCGGGTGTAATTGGGTCCCTGGAGGATTTCGTGTGTACCTCCAGTGCGCTGCACAGTTTTCACTTTCATCTTTTTAAGGTTTGGGTTTGTCCTCGAACCGGCTGACGGCTCTGAAATGGCGCCGAGGTGCTGAGGTGTTGGCAGCAAATGGGAGTAATTCTCTTTTTACCACATCTTCCATAAGAGGTAACCCTTGTGTTGTCTTCCTGATAACCACGATCTTGTCCTTCCAGGTCAAAATTATAAAAAGAACATTTTTTTGTGCTTTTCCGACGCTTTTTGTCGCTTCTTCTAAATTATTTGTCCCTTTTTTGGCGCTTTTTTAAAACCTGAGCTGGTTTAATAACAGGTCATGGTCAACAATCCTCATTTAAATCAAATTATACGTAAGTTAGTTTTGTTAGAAATGCAGAAACGATGAATTATTTTGACTAATAGTTAAGATCAGAGGATGTTGAGTGGATCTCAGACGGGTAGATCTCCAAGTTTAGTCCGGATACTGTTTGGAAACCATAAAAAAAAAAGAATTCAAATGCTATAAGATTACATAAAACACCCAAAAAGTTCAATGAAAGTAATCATCAATTTTACCTGAAGACTGTTGTATGGAATCATCCATGTTATTTTTGGGCAATTTGGTTGCAAGAAATCCTTATTTCTGATATAAAACACGTTGAAACGGGTCAGTTTGACCCGAAGACAACACACCAGGGTTAAAGAGATTCTTCTCTAGGTTTTGAAGCAAATTAGACAACAACTCTTATTTTGAAACCAGCTCTTAACAGAGTGCCGGACAGTCTGTCAGTTTTTGACCCTCTCAGGTGCAGCTTTGATGGAGTTTTAATAGCAGACTATTTTACACATTGTTGGGGGGTCGGTCCTCTTCTGTAAATTCTTGGGTGTTTTATTTAATCTTATAGCGTTTGAATTTTGTATTTTTTTAAGTTTCCAACCAGTATCCGGACTAAACTCATCATCTAGAGATCCACTCATCCTCTGATCTTAACTATAAGTCAAAATAATTCATCATTTCTGCCTTTCTAACTTAAAACGTATGTATAATTTGATATAAATGAGGTTTGTTGACCATGAATGCCATGAATAAGTTGTAAAATCTTATTTTTAAACCAGCTCAGGTTTTGAAGAAAAGCGCCAAAAGCTGAAAAAAGTGACAAATAAATCAGAAAAAACAACAAAAACATCAGAAAAGCACAACATAAATTCAATTTGGACTTGGAAGGGCAAGTTCATGGTTAACGGGAGGACGACACAAGGGTTAAATCTACATGTCAAACTCTTCAGTACACACTTCAGAGATGGAAAACGGTCATTCAAGACTCCCAAAAACAAATGTTGCAGCCTTAGTCACCATCCCACCTTCTCTGCATATGAATTAGTTTTTTGTTTTTAAGAAACAGGGAGAAGGGCTTGTCGCTGTGTGGGCAGATTTGGACAGTCCTCCACGTCTGTGAGTCACGAGCGTGGTGTTTAAAACGCCTGCATCATCCGCACAGCTGTACGCAGGATTACAAGTATTTATAAATATTTATATTCAAATATTCAACCACAATCGTACTCCTCTAGTGTCGCATCTAATGATTGTTTTCTGGATGAATGGATTAGTTGTTTGGTTTGTAAAATGTCTGGAAATGGTGAAAAATGTGGATCTATGTTTCAAAATGTCTTGTTTTGGCCACAACTCCAAGATGTTCAGTTTACTGTCACAGAGGAGAGAGAATAAACTAGAAGATATTCATATTTAACCCTCGGGTTGTCTTCCCGTTATCCACGAATTTGAAAATACATTTTTTTTTTTGTGCTTTTCCCATGTTTTTGACACTTAAAGAAAAAAAACTGAGATGGTTTAATAATCGGTTTTACACTTATTCTTTGAATTCATGGTCAACAAACCTCATTTATATCAAATTATACACACGTTTTTAGTTATAAAGTCAGAATTTATGAATTGTTTTGACTAATAGTTAAGATCAGAGGATGTTGAGAGGATCTCAGATGGGTCGATGTCCGAGTTTAGTCCGGATACTGTTTGGAAATCATTAGAAAAATAATTAAAATTAAATAAAATTAAATAAAACACCCAACAATTCAATGAAAGTAATTATTAATTTTACCTGACGAATGTTATATGGAGTCATCCATGTTATTTTTGGGCAATTGTCAAACAACTGGCCTCTTCATCTTCCTCCTCCTCATCACTAACTGCCTCTCTCTCTCTGAATCTGCAGCCTCCTCTTCCTCCCTGTCATCTTCATCTTCCTCCTCATCATCACTCTCTACCTCTGCCTCCCTCTCTCTGAATCTGCATCCTCCTTTTCCTCCCTGTCATCTTCCTCCTCCTGATCCTTCTCTACCTCTGCCTCCCTCTCTCTGAATCTGCATCCTCCTCTTCCTCCCTGTCATCTTCCTCTTCCTCCTCCTGATCCCTCTCTACCTCTGCCTCTCCCTCTCTCTGAATCTGCAGCCTCCTCTTCCTCCCTGTCATCTTCATCTTCCTCATCACTAGCTGCCCCTCTCTGTGAATCTGCAGCCTCCTCTTCCTCCCTCACATCAGTTCTTCCTTCCCCTCTCCTCTTTCACTTATTTCTACATCTCCTTCTGCAGGTTCTCACGTCTCCTTCTGGTATATATATACTATATACTGTATATATGCCAAAAGTTAAGGTATGATACCAAATAAAAGTTCCTGTTAGCGGGTACCAGGGACTTCTTTCATAATGGAAACCCCAAAAATTCGAGTAGAGTCGAGTTGGTACCATGTAGTGGAAAAAAAAACACCAAAACTCCTGCAGTTTTGAGTCACATATTGTCCTAAAAACAACACAAAAACACATAAATCATGCAGCCCCAACACACATGATGAATGACTCCCATTACTGGAGTGATTTGTCTGGAGTGAAAAAAAAAGGGTCACGTTGAGAACTCATCTGTGCTTTTGTCTCGAGGGAGAGCTTTGAGAATGTATGAATCATGGCTTTAATAAGTGTGTTAATACAGTACATGTCAGACTGGTGTGATTAACCACAGACTGCATCTCCTCCGCTGCGTCACGCAGCGACGCAATCTGTCCACTTCTGGAGTAATGGATTACTTCTTGGGTCTCTGAAATGTCCGAAAATTGTGAAAAATGTGGATCGGTGTTGACCAAAAAACCCAATATGACGTCCTCAAATGTCTCGTTTTGACTACAACTGAAAAATATTCAGTTAACTGTCACAGAGGAGAGAAGAAACTAGAAGATTTTCACATTTAACAAGCTGACATCGCAGAAGATTTACTTTTTTCCATAAAAAATTACTCCTGCTTATCAAAATTTGCAGCTTTAGTGTCGCATCTTAGCCGGGGGATGTGCCGATACATCGCTTCAACGATCAACAATCATCGATGCAAAGTAAAAATATTGATTTCTTTTATTGCAGATAGACAGGGAAGGGGGCCGTGGGTACCATCTTCTTTAAGAGGTGCCTTTATTTTGAAATGCCCACTTTTTTATTTATTCTTTTTATTGAAAATAATTGTTTTGTTTTTCCTTTTAAAGAGCTGGAGGAGTGCAGTAACAACATTGTCAAATTATATTTTAGCTGAGTCAGCATGCTCACAATGACAATAATAGCATGCGTGTTGAATTTTTTCACCAGACACCAGAGCAGGGGGAATGAGAGGGGGAGACACCAGAGCAGGGGAATGAGAGGGGGAGACACCAGAGCAGGGGGAATGAGAGGGAAAGACGCCAGAGCAGAGGTAATGAGAGGGAAAGACGTAAGAGCAGGACGGGAAGACGCCAGAGCAGGGGTAATGAGAGGGGAAGACGCCAGAGCAGGGGGAATGACGCCAGAGCAGGGGTAATGAGAGGGAAAGACGTTAGAGCAGGAGGGGAAGACGCCAGAGCAGGGGTAATGAGAGGGGAAGACGCCAGAGCAGGGGGAATGACGCCAGGGCAGGGGAATGAGAGGGGGAACACTAGAGCAGGGGGAATGTGAGGGGGAGACGCCAGAGCAGGGGGAATGAAAGGTAGCAAAAGATATTACTTTTCAAACCATAACGTAGCAATATAAATGGATCCTTAATGTGAGTGGTGTTTATACCTCCTGATTTCTTTATGAGCGTGTCGACTCAACACAACCACCCTGACTTCTCTGTTTTCTCTTCTCTGCAGCGGATGTAAAGCGGTCCAAGGTCAAAGGTCAAAGACTCCCATTCTCCGAGCTACATTTGAACCCAGGAGCCATTAAACAGGTACATATGGTACGATGCTTTCTGTTGCTATTCCGTCACATAGTCCTTTCACCAACAAGTTCTCCAAACCATCTGACGATACAGATTGGTTGTTCCGACCCTCTAATAAGACCAACAGGTGTGTTTTAATAAATTAGCTCACCCTAGAGGTGCCCATTAGAGGGCGCCGCCAATATTTACACCGGTCTTCTTCGCAATTGCTGCTTTAACAAATGACTCATGTTGGTGTTTTTGGGGGAAGACGGTCTCCCTTTCACTCTTCATTGTGGTTCAGCTTTGTTTCAGAGGGGCTACCTTTAAACCAGGACACATACAGTATATTAGAAGTCCGTACATTGTGTACTAGGTTGACATTGCATGCTAGTAAATGCTCTTTTTTTGGTTCACTTGCTGTATTTGGGTTGGATCGCGACAGGGCTGTAGTCAAGACCACCTTAGTCGAGTCCAAGACCAGGTCTAGTTGAGTCCAAGTCAAGACCGAGAGCAGGACAAAAAAGGTCTTATGCGTGACAGTATCAAGACAATCATTTTGGGTTTCACTGTGCCTGAATCTCATTATATTTCTATGTAAATAAATTACAATTATTAGAGTGGGATCTCATGGGCCCACCACCTGTGGGAGGAACCAGTGGGGTCGGGTGCGATGCCACATGGGTGGCGGCGAAGGTCAGGTGCTTCGACGGACCAGACCCGGGCGGCAGAGGCTTGCTTTGGGGACGTGGAATGTCACCTCTCTGTGGGGGAAGGAGCCGGAACTTGTGCGGGAGGTGGAGCGCTACCAGTTAGATCTGGTGGGGCTTACCTACGCACAGTCTCGGTTCTGGAACCATACTCCTGGATAGGGGTTGGACTCTGTCCTACTCCGGCGTTGCCCAGGGTGTGAGGCGCCGGGCGGGTGTGGGGATACTCACAAGTCCCCGGCTGAGCGCCGCTGCGTTGGAGTTTACCCCGGTGGACGAGAGGGTCGCCTTCCTACGCCTGCGGGTGATGGGGGGGGAAAACTCTGACTGTTGTTTGTGCATATGCACCAAACAAGAGTTCGGAATTTTCGGCCTTCTTGGATACCTTAAATGGAGTCCTGTATGGGGCTCCAGTAGGGGACTCCATAGTTCTGCTGGGGGACTTCAACGCACACGTGGGTGATGATGGAGATACTTGGAGAGGCGTGATTGGGAGGAACGGCCTCCCTGATCTGAACCAGAGTGGTTGTCTGTTGTTGGACTTCTGTGCTAGTCATGGATTGTCCATCACAAACACAATGTTCAAACATAGGGATGCTCATAAGTGTACGTGGTACCAGACCACCCTAGGCCAAAGGTCAATGATCGATTTTATAATCGTGTCATCTGATCTGAGGCCGTATGTTTTGGACACTCGGGTGAAGAGAGGGGCGGAGATGTCAACTGATCACCATCTGGTGGTGAGTTGGGTCAGGGGATGGGGGAGGACTCTGGACAGACCTGGTAAGCCCAAACGTGTAAATTGGGAACGTCTGGAGGAGGCCCCTGCCCGACGAACTTTCAATTCACACCTCCGGCGGAGCTTTTCGGGCATCCCTGTGGAGGCTGGGGGCATTGAACCTGAGTGGACAATGTTCAAAGTTTCCATTGCTGAAGCTGCGGCGGCGAGCTGTGGTCTTAGGGTTTTAGGTGCCTCAAGGGGCGGTAACCCACGAACACCCTGGTGGACACCGGGGGTCAGGGAAGCCGTCCGACTGAAGAAGGAGTCCTTCCGCGATATGTTATCCCGAAGGACTCCGGAGGCAGCTGCAAGGTACCGATGGGCCCGAAGGGCGGCAGCCTCCGCCGTGACAGTGGCAAAGCAGCGGGTGTGGGAGAAGTTCGGGGAAGACATGGAAAAGGACTTTCGGGCGGAACCAAGGTGCTTCTGGAAAACCGTTCGCCACCTCAGGAGGGGGAATCGAGGAATCATCCAAGCTGTCGTCAATTTCCCTGGTGGAAGTCGCTGAGGTAGTCGAACAACTCCACAGCGGCAAAGCCCCAGGGATTGATGAGATCCGTCCAGAAATGCTGAAAGCTCTGGGTGTGGAGGGGCTGTCTTGGTTGACATGCCTCTTCAACATTGCGTGGAAGTCTGGGATGGTGCCTAAGGAGTGGCAGACCAGGGTGGTGGTTCCCCTCTTCAAGAAGGGGGACCAGAGGGTGTGTGCCAATTACAGGGGTATCACACTTCTCAGCCTCCCTGGTAAAGTCTACTCCAAGGTGCTGGAAAGGAGGGTTCGGCCGATAGTCGACCTCGGATTGAAGAGGAACAATGCGGATTCCGTCCTGGCCGTGGAACAACGGACCAGATCTTTACTCTCGCAAGGATCTTGGAGGGGGCCTGGGAGTATGCCCAACCAGTCTACATGTGTTTTGTGGATCTGGAGAAGGCGTATGTCCGGGCCGCCCGGGAGAAATTGTGGGAGGTGCTGCGGGAGTATGGGGTGAGGGGGTCCCTTCTCAGGGCCATCCAATCTCTGTATGACCAAAGCGAGAGCTGTGTCCGGGTTCTCGGCAGTAAGTCGGACTCGTTCCAGGTGAGGGTTGGCCTTCGCCAGGGCTGCGCTTTGTCACCAATCCTGTTTATAATATTTATGGACAGGATATCAAGGCGTAGTCGGGGCGGGGAGGGGCTGCAGTTTGGTGGGCTCAGGATCTCATCGCTGCTTTTTGCAGATGATGTGGTCCTGATGGCCTCATCGGTCTGTGACCTTCAGCACTCGGAAGAAAGATTGGTTCGCAGCCGAGTGTGAAGCGGCTGGGATGAGGATCAGCAACTCTAAATCTGAGGCCATGGTTCTCAGCAGGAAACCGATGGAGTGCTTTCTTCAGGTAGGGAGTGAGTCCTTACCCCAAGTGAGGGAGTTTAAGTACCTTGGGGTCTTGTTCGCGAGTGAGGGGACCATGGAGCGTGAGATTGGTCGGAGAATCGGAGCAGCGGGTGCGGTATTACATTCTGTTTATTGCACCGTTGTGACGAAAAGGGAGCTGAGCCAGAAGGCAAAGCTCTCGATCTACCGGGCAATTTTCGTTCCTACCCTCACCTATGGTCTTGAAGGCTGGGTCATGACCGAAAGAACGAGATCCAGGGTACAAGGGGCCGAAATGGGTTTCCTCAGGAGGGTGGATGGATGGAGTGGGATTTCTGTGAGGATCAGTACCAAGCAAAGAGTTTTTCTTTAGTCTGTAGGAGATATAGCTCTCTCTTTTTCTCTCTCTCTCTCTCTCTCTCTCTCTCTCTCTCTCTCTCTCC
>NC_048407.1:32666008-32673497 GCF_013103735.1 Etheostoma cragini
TGTGTATATGTGTGTGTGTGTGTATATATGTGTGTGTGTGTATATATATATATATATACATATATATATACACATATATATGTATATATGTGTGTATATGTGTGTATATATATGTGTGTGTGTGTATGCTGAAGCTTTTGACTGTGACCATTTAGACTCCTCGTTAATAACGAAGGAGAAAATAAACGAGAGGGTTATTGTGAGTTTAAAGCAGCCGTCAGAGAGGAGAAGACGACCTCTTCCTCTTCCTCACGTCAACATCTGTAACAGCTGTGAACCGACGGGCTGGAACAGCAGAACCCGCGGCACGACATGTTTTCAGTACTGAGTCAAGTTGTATTTTTGGTATGTGTTGAATAATTAAATGACTTTTGAGATAAAACATGTCCGCGTGGACACCGTCAGCACACTCGCTTACACCACTTTCACCTCAGTTCACCTTGGGGCAGCACGTCTTGTTTGCTTTGTCCCAAAACAGTTACGTGACTCAGCTTCAGGCATTTTGAGCCAACAGATGTTTATTTTTACACAAACTACCATGTCATATTTGCAAGGTGTACTACATTATGTAGGTTACAGCCTTTGTGGTATTTCACAAAACTCTGCTGCGGATGTGACAAAAAGTAGTATGAGGCTCATGCAATTCCCAGGGAAAATGACCTTAAATCACAATCTAATAATCAATAGTCTCGCAATGCCAGACCTTCCTCCACAGCGCCGTGGAGGAGGGTCTGGCTAGTCCACACAGCGTTATGGGATGGGAGAAAAACACGCTCTGGTTTATTGGTATTTCTTTAAACCAATCATACACAGTGTGTTACAAAATAGCCTCGGAAAGGAACTTGTTTTGATGGAACATGTAGTTTTAGTTGTGAAACAGAAAACTCTGATATGACAGATAGTCTAGCTAGCTGTCTGGATTTACCCTGCAGAGATCTGAGGACCAGGTAACCATAGTCCTCAGATTGGACAAATAGTCTAGCTAGCTGTCTGGATTTACCCTGCAGAGATCTGAGGACCAGGTAACCATAGTCCTCAGATTGGACAGATAGTCTAGCTAGCTGTCTGGATTTACCCTGCAGAGATCTGAGGACCAGGTAACCATAGTCCTCAGATTGGACAGATAGTCTAGCTAGCTGTCTGGATTAACAACATTTCTTTAAACCAGTCACAATCGGCGGCAAGCACCGGGCGGAGCCAAAGTGCGTTTCAAAATAGCCTTGGAGAACAACTGTTGGCGGAATATGGGCGTTTATAACAACACTGCCCTTAGATTTAATCTTTTAACGTAACTATATCGTTTAGCAAAGGCTAAAACCAGCACAAAACCTCAGTATGGTTTATAATTTAAGAAGAGTCAGATGATGTCCTGCAGAGAAATGCAGACATGATGATAACATGTCGTCACTTTTCCACATTTTTCGTGATGCATATTTAAAGCGGCAGTATGAGAGTTTGGCTCCCTTTGAGGTTTCCAACGCGGAGAGTTTCAGTGTCTTCTACGCTGCACTTAACGAGGGGAAGAAAGTGAGTCTTTATTGACCCAAAGTGGAGAGCCTTGTTAAAGTAGTTGATGATTTGGCTAATTTCCTGGAACTGCTGGTTCCCCCTGGAGAGCTTAATTTCTTCTTGCTTCTCCACTTCTGTACTTTTACCTCTGTTCAGCATTCAGAGCAAGAGCTTCAGTCCGTACGGACCCTCCAAAGATGCACCTCCGACCTTCATGGATTCTTCACCCACTTGCTTTTAATTGGCATGCATCTTCGAGCTTTTACAAAGTCAAAGTGTGCGACAGTAGATAGTTTGATGTCTGCCCTGCCCGGCTGTATTTATGGTTATGAGGCACGGTGGCGGTGCCTTTAAAGGGAGAAAGCGGTCCACGTGACTGGTTTCCACACCAGCTAGGACAGAGAGAGAGTGGGGAGTGGTAATAATTAACTTTTAAAAACAATACTGTGTGTCCAAATGCTCTTTTCCAGCATCCCTCATCCACCTTCATGCAGTTCCTTTTTTAATTTAACCTTCTTTTTTTCAGCCAGGAAGATTATAAATATCTTTTTTAAAGCGTTTCCTCGCCAAGACATTGATATTTTTGTACACAATTGTATTTAATATGAAAGTGTTGGGTGGGCTTCTCTCCATATAAGACGTGCTACTCACTGGTATCTCTTTATCTGTCTTATTGGAAACCGCCGTCTTCCCTTACAGAAGTTCTTCTGTTCTCAAAGGGACGTTATCACTCTCTCTGCTGTCGTTCTTTTATTTCATGTTCCACGAGCTCCGACTGAACTTAAACTGCTTTTAGTTTCAGTGCACCCGACTCCTGGAACAAATTTCATCACTTTCTTAAAACCAACTTAATTGAGCCTCACTGACAATTTGGAAATCTGGAAATCTAACCATGGAAACTACTCGTGACTGTTTACATAATTGGATTTTCTTTTGCATCCATCTTTTTCTAACTTATTTATCAAATCCTTTCCCAATGTAACCAGGTGTGTTACAGAGTCAGCCAAACCAATTTACCTGAGCTCTACCAACATCATCAATACCAGTCTTCCCTGCACTCTTACCGCTGATGGACGGATGCAGAAAGATTAAATCCGCTGGGTTTGTCCGTCTGTCCTGGTTCACTGCTGCTAAGCTCTGAGGGATGAAGACAGTCGGGTCCGTTGAGGAAACACACTTCTGTAGACGCTGCACTTCCTCTCTGCTGCTCACACCGTGATTTATTGGACTGGAGCGTCCTGTCACTAGTGGGTGATCTCTGCAGAAGCAGTTACGTAGTCTGGCTGTGGGAAGCTGGGGGATTCACACTGGGATCCAGTTTCACCGCTGCCACATGCTGACTGGACGGTCCTCTAGGCTGTGGGCTAGCGGTTGCATTATGAATCATAATAAAGCCGTCGCAGGCAATTAGTGTCACTGTGGAAGTGAAGCTGAATCAGCAAATATCTAATATGAATATCTGTAAATGGGAAGTTAAAGGAAAGATGTCAGGGGATTGTTGGTGACTTGTGAGTATTACGTTGGTGGGAGCAGACCAAGTAGTTGTTCTCCAGCTAGACGTTACTAGTGGAGTGAGGTCTGGCTACGCCACAGATGCATTCTGGGATTGAGAAGAGATTTAGGCAAACTGTACAGTTTAAACTTGATGGGTTATTGTCCCCAACTCTGAGGTTTCTGTGTCTCCCCCAGATGCACATCTCTCGCTCAAGCTGTGTTTGTTATGGTGATGGCACCAAAACAAAAGATGTTCCCTTAAAACCTAGTTAAACCTCATGTTGTCCTCATGTTGTCCTCATGTTGTCCTCATGTTGTCCTCATGTTGTCCTCATGTTGTCCTCATGTTGTCCCCATGTTGTCCTCATGTTGTCCTCATGTTGTCCCCATGTTGTCCTCATGTTGTCCTCATGTTGTCCTATATCAATGTTCTTTTTAATTCCCCAAAATAACATGATTGATTCCACCCAACGCTCTTTGCCAAGTACAAATCTCTCCTTTCATTAATTTTGGGGCGTCTTATTCAATTTTATAGCATAGTAAAACAAATGGAAGTGTTTTTGAAATAGTATTGAGTAAAAATTGACATATTCCAGTCTGTGATTATCATCAACATCCATTCCTTTAATTTTAGTCTCAATAATTCCTAATTTCTGCTTTTCTAACTCAAACATTAGGTATCATTTCCTATAAATGAGGTTTATTGACCATAAATTCCCAAAATAACTGTAAAACTAAAGTTAAATAATAATAATATTATATAATAATAAGTTAGTGTTACGTAGTGTTGAAAACGACAAAAAAGTGAGAAACATTGGAAAAGAAGCGTCAAAAGTGTTGAAAAAATTGACAAAAACATAAGAAAAAGTTAAAACATCAATTAAAAAGCGTCAACAAAAGTGTTGATTTTTAATTTTGATAACACATTTTGACAGGAAGACACACTTGTGTTGTCAAAATTAAAAATCAACACTTTCAAGGCTTTCTTATCAATGTGTTTTTTTTGTTACTTTATGTTTTTGTCTCATTTTTCATCACTTTTGATGCTTTTTTCCCAACGTTTGTCACTTTTTTTCACATTTGTACACAATTACATCACAATTGTACTAATTTAATTATGAAGGATTAAATCATGATTACTTGTAATTGTGGCAGCTGTGTTTTTTGTTTTTTTCGGTTAAACCAGGATGTCTGTTCCAGCCTTAGTCTTTCTAATTGCAGTAAATTGGACTGTAATCACATTTTCCCTCCGGCGTCGCTACAGTGCATGTTGTTGTTGTTGTTTTTTGGTGACAAATCTTCATGTATTCTTGTTTTCTTCCCCCTCAACGCCGTCTTTGTTCATTTCATAATCACAGATCTATCTGCGCAGCTGTGCCCACGTGAGTGATTTGCAAAGATGTGCTAATAATGCCTAATAATGCTGAGTGCCGACGAATTCCCAACGCGCCACACATGCCCTTATTTAATTAACCCTGACCTCACCCCAAAGAGGGGGCAATTACCCAGAGTGCACCGGCAGTCACAAAACCTGTGTTTAATTGCAGTGAGAGCAGAGCAACCGGCATTTTGCTCAATTAAAGTAAAAGCTCCATGCAGAGCGGTCAAATTAGCTTTATATGCACATTTAGGCAGCTGAGAGCTCGCCACAGGGAGACAAAGAGACGGGAAATCAGCAGAAATCACTGGTGTTCACTGTTGTGTCAACGCCGTTAAAAGGGAGCAACACAACACAGCTGTTAGTTTAACCTCAGAGACCTGAAAACAGTCAAGAAATGCCTCCATCTATCCTACAAGTATCTTACATTTTATTTTGCTGCTGTTTATTTTAGCCTCTGTTAAGATTACCGACCCCAAAGTGTTCGGTTGGTTTGTCAGTCAGCAGAAAAACTCAACTAGTGGACCGATTTACATGAAACCTGGTGGAAGGGTAGAGATGGATAGATGGATAGATGGATAGATGGATGGAGAGATAGATAGATAGACAGACAGATGGATGGATAGATAGATGGATGGATGGAAAGATAGATAGACAGATGGATGGATAGATAGATGGATGGATGGAAAGATAGACAGATGGATGGATAGATGGATGGATGGATGGAAAGATAGATATGGATAGATAGATAGATAGACAGATGGATGGATAGATAGATGGATGGATGGAAAGATAGATATGGATAGATAGATAGATAGACAGATGGATGGATAGATAGATGGATGGATGGAAAGATAGATATGGATGGATGGATAGATAGACAGATGGATGGATAGATGGATGGATGGATGCAAAGATAGATGGATGGATAGATAGATAGACGGATGGATGGATGGATGGATGGATGGATGGATGGAAAGATAGATAGATATAGATAGATAGATAGATAGGGATGGATGGATGGATGGATAGATAGGGATAGATATGGATGGATGGATAGATGGATGTTTATTGGTCCCAAGAAAAATGGGAAATTCCGGTGTTACAGCAGCAAAATCAGTCACAAAGCACAGAATATAAATATAAATGTAACACTAGGAAAAATATACATACATACATACATATAATACAATATACATGAAATAATAATATGAATAAAGTAAAAAGAACAAATATTTGAATATGTACAGGATGGGAAACCAAAATGTAGCGTGGACCAAGGTAGAACCCGTTCAACTTTTGGAGCCGATACACTGATTATTTTTCATTTTAGTTAATATTGTGAGACATTTGGCTTCGGTAAGAGGTCCACGCGCTCTCCGAGGGTCCTTCTGGACTCTAAAGAGAGAAAGTTTACGATTTTCAACCCTTCTGAAGCATGTCATCCAACATGAGACTTACTTCGTGAGGACCATGCGCGCCGTCCACCGCGCCCCGATGGCGGTAAACACAAGAAGCATGGACGGCTTTGACCCTCCTGTTGTCCTCGGGTCAAATCTGACCCCTTTAAAAAAATGTATTTATCTGAAATATGACTTTCTTTTTAACCAAATTACCATAAAAAAAATTGATGGATTCCATGCTACGCTCTTTGCAAATACCATTAATCACTTTCATTGGATTTTGGGTATGAATTGAAATGGTTCTAAATGAGCATCCACTCAACGTACGCTCCTCTGATCTCAACTATTAATCCAAATAATTCATCATTTCTTCTTTTAGTAGCTCAAATATTAAGTATAATTGAATACAAATGAGGTTTTATTGACCATGGATTCCAAAAAGTAGTAAAACTAGCAGTAGTAAGGTGGTGATAATGACGTAAAAATAATGCACTAAAAAATGTCAAATGTCGAAAAATAGTGTAAAAGAAAAGTTTAAATCTTTTTTTAACCGGGAGGACAACATCAAGGGTTAGGTGTTACGTCCCAATGTCTCGGGGTCTAACAAAACCACTCCAGATGCAACCTAAAACCTTCCTAAACCAGATGTAAATGCACCAATCCGGTGTGTGCACCCGTTCTCCATTATCTGCGTATAGGAGACTGCAGGTTGAGAGACATTATAACCCAAAATAACAACATGGTACACAGTCTTTATCATATTTTCAGCCCTTTACCTTGCTGTCAGACGGCCTTTCACGACGGGAAATCTTCAAACTCACCAGACTCCTTCAACAAAAACTGTATTTTTTATATGTTTAACATGATCATTTAAAAAGCATAATTAGGCCAAAATAAATTCTATGTCTCACGGTAGTCGTGCTCTTGATTTAATCTGCTGTTATTGAACCAAACTGCTCAGATGTGACAGCTGGCAGAGTGTTAGCTTTAACTGGTAAACACCATCAGGGACCATAAGTGCACAGTTGGTCCTCTTCACACCCCCCCCCCCAACGCGTCGTCCTCGGCAACAGCCAGTGTCCCTCCATGTGTCAAACGATGTGTCCCACGGGGACAGGCTGTCAGTGTCACGTCCCTGTGACTGGCGATGCATCAGCGTGCTTGTCTCCGTCCTGCTGCTCATATCGAGTCACATTCAGCAGCTTTATGCGACAGCCATTACTGGATTTTTTTACATTTATTTACGCTGCGAGATGATTTTCTGGTTGTGCAAATTGTTAAAAACCTTTTAAAGTTTTAAGTAATCTTATTATTAAATCCTGCAATATTAACTCAGAAAGCATCAACATTTTGGATTTGGGTTTTGGGAGAGCTGCAGCTAACCCCTGTTTTCATTTTCAGTGATTTACAGTTTTAAAGTGATGAAGTAAAATAATTATAAACATTCATGACTATTGCAGTTTATTCATCGATTGTAATTGATATACTTTGTGTGTGTGTGCGTGTGTTTCTGCATGTGTGCGTGTGTTTGGGTGTGTGTGTGTGTGTGTGTGTGTGTGTGTGTGTTTGTGTGCGTGCGTGCATGTGTGTTTCTGTGCGTTCATATGTGTTTGTTTGTGTGTGTGTGTTTTTTTTCTTCTGCGTGTGTGGTGAGTGCGTGCGTGTGTGTGTGTGCGTGTGTGTGTGTGTGTGTGCGCGTGTATTT
>NC_048407.1:32673597-32674821 GCF_013103735.1 Etheostoma cragini
CTCTCTCCATTATTCCCATTATCTCATCATCTCATCACTGTCTCTCCATTATTTCCATTATCTCATCATCTCATCATTATCTCTCCATTATTCCCATTATCTCATCATTCTCTCTCCATTATTCCCTCTATCTCATCATCTCATCATTATCTCTCCATTATTCACGTTATTTCCATCATCTCATCATTATCTCTCCATTATTCCCATTATCTCATTATTATCTCTCCATTATTTCCATTATCTCATCATTCTCTCTCCATTATTCCCATTATTTCTATTATCTCGTCATTATTCCCATTATCTCTTCATTATCTCTCCATTATTTCCATTATCTCATTATTATTCCCATTATCGGGTCATTATATTTCCATTATTTCGATTATCTCATCATTATTTTTCCATTATTACCATTATTTCCATTATCTCATCATTATCCCTCCATTATTTCCATCCTCTCATCATTATCTCATAATAGGTTTCAAAACAGAGTCCTGACGTTACGTGGTCTGATCTTAACTACCAAGCAAAATAATTCATAATTTTGGCTTATTTTTTTAAACCAAAAAAAAAGGTATAATGTCATATAAATTAAATGTAAACACAAGTTTGGCAAAAACGTTTTAAAAAGTGTCAAAAGCGTAGAAAATATGCCCAAATGTTGACAAAAACAAGGGTTAATTGTTAACTCCAAAGCGCCGTCAAATGTAAAAAATCTAACTTCTGCAACCGTGACATCTTGTCAGAAAACAGACTACAAAAAAAAGAAAGACTACAAACATGTCCCTGAAGGGAGGAGTTCAAATCTGGAGTTTATGAACCAAGTTCTGTGTGTTGTAGTTTATTTCACAAATCTAATAATTCATATTTTTGGGCAGTTGAATGTTATATGACCCTCTTTTTAATGCATCAGGGTCATTCAGGTTGGATCCGGTTTGGTTTCGTTACAACTGGAAAACACCCGAAAAAGATTCTGCATTTTAAATGATTTTGTTCGAGATGAAGCCATGCTGAGAAACAAATCAGTCGTCATGATGTTAAACCTGGTTTTAGTCAGATGTTAAAGGTCAGAAACAAGAGCAGAGAACTCACGAAGATGAAGAAGTTGAAGAGGAACATGAGGTACTTCATACAGCTGAGGCAGTCCCCCTCCATGGCCGAGCCTCGAGCTGGAACCTCCCCCTGCACACACACACACACACACACACACACACAGAAACACACACA
>NC_048407.1:32674921-32716624 GCF_013103735.1 Etheostoma cragini
GATGAGATAATGGAAATAATGGAGAGACAGTGATGAGATGATGAGATAATGGGAATAATGGAGAGAGAATGATGAGATGATGAGATAATGGAAATAACGGGGTCAACACAAAGCAACAAAACAAAACAAAAGGTAGAAAGCTGAAAAGGGTGAGACAGGAAAGGAGACTCAGTTTCCTCAGCCGGGTGGAGAATCTGAACCCTCGGTCCAGTTAACATCTAAACCCTCGGTCCCCCCTCCTGCCTGAGTAATGATCCCTTCCTCTCCCAGCTGGGGGGCTCCTTCCTGCTGGGTGTGGGCGTTTGGGTGCTGGTGGACCCGATGGGCTTCAGGGACATCGTGGCGGCCAACCCGCTCCTGTTCACCGGGGTCTACGTCATCCTGGTCCTGGGCGGCATGCTGTTCCTGCTGGGCTTCCTGGGCTGCTGCGGAGCCATCCGGGAGAACAAGTGTCTCCTGCTCTTTGTGAGTCCTCACCTGCCTTCCACGCCTGAAATCACACCTTACTCATACAAATCATACAAAGTTTACTCGAGTAATGTACTTAAGGACTGTACTGTAGTATTGCTAATTTTACATAAAGTTGAATTACTAAGTATGGCATGAGATACTTTCCATAAAATCATCTCTCAATGCAAATCAGTCTGCAGAACAGAGCGTCCTAGAGGAGCTAACAGCTAAGAGCAAATCTGATTAATTGTGCAGCCCTAGTTGAAACCCCCTCCCGTTACCAGCGCGTTTTAACTCCCACGGTGGCCGAACGCAGACTTAGCGCCTGCGAGAGTTCCTTCCAGCGTAATAACAGTCAGCCACGAATCCAGTTTACTCCAACACATGGGGGATAAATCATTTATATTGAATGGCTCTATTAATGGCCACAAACAGGACTGGTGAGCGTCACAGGCCTCATTGGACTATTGGATATCATTAGCCTTTAACGAAGACTTTTGATGAAGTATTAGATGTAAAACACTAGCATTGCGTTAGCCACTCTCGCGTTGTTGTTTTAATTATCTTTTTAACTTCCTTGGCGACTCCATCACATGTCCTACAGACTTGGCGTGATGCTCCAACTCCAACCGGCTCTGAGTAATCTACCCAATACAAAGGAGTGAGTCACTCCAATGTATTCTGAGCGATTCTGGATGGCAGATTCTACGCTTGTGCTTTAATTAGCTGGTGCATGTAATTACACATGAAGGAGCACATATTTGTGAAAGAACAAAGTTTGTTTTGTTGCTAAGAATCAACTCAAAAAGTTACACAATGGAGCTTTAAGGTTGATTTGTTTTATTTAGATTTAGTATTGACTCACTCGTTAGGTCTGAGAAGTCCAGCAATAAACATGTAGTCAGATTTGTATTTATTTTTCATATCTTTTAGCTCAAGACCAGTGTCTCTAGAGTCCATATTAAACAGAAATATAATATCTGTCACACGCACATCATATGTTGTTATATTTTAAATAAATCAGGTAGAAATGGACCTAGAATATACTGTGATGTAGTGTTAAATACGCTATCCTAGCGTCATTTCATTTAATAAACACTTCACGTGTGTGTGTGTGTGTGTGTGTGTGTGTGTGTGTGTGTGTGCGTGTGCATGTGCGTGTGTGTGTGAGTGTGTGTGTGTTTGTGTGTGCATGTGAGTGTGTGTGCGTGTGCGCGTGCGCGTGTGCGTGTGCGTGTGTGTGTGTGATTCAGTGGTGAAACTGCAACAAGAAGGAAACTGAGTTAGTCACTGTTCATCCTCCTCAGTTATGTAAGAGCAGAGTGAAACCATACAAGTGCGCCATCTAGAGGAAGGGAATTAAAGTAAAGTATGAGATTATTACCATCAGTGTTTTAATTTAATAAATCTTACTTTTCACCCGATAGATAATTTACAAAATATGATCTCTTATCTAATATTGATCTTTTTACTTAAATCAAATTAAAATATAATCATGACTCTGATATGTTTAGAGTCGTAATGAAGCATTTGTTCAGAAAGGCTGTGCAGAGTATTTTTGTTATTGGGGTATTATTAATTTATTTCTGTGTTTAACACTATGTCTTTTTGTCTTTTCTGGTTTCAGTTCTTCATGCTCATCCTCTTCATCTTCCTCGCCGAGCTGGCAGCTGCCATCCTGGCGTTCCTCTTCAGGGAACACGTGAGTTCGGTCTCCGCTTCAGTTTGTTGTAAAGGAGCTGCAAGTTAATCAGTACGGACCTGGTCTGGTTAGTCCACACAGCATGCTGGGATGGGAGAAAACCGTGCTCTGGTTTATTGGCGTTTCTTTAAACCAATCACAATTGTCTTGGGCGGGGCTAAGCGCCAAGCAGAGCCACGGCGCCGCTGCAAAATAACCTCGGAAATGAAGTTGTTTTGGTGGAACGTGCACGTTCAAAAGTAGTTTAAGTCGTGCAGAAAACTCAGATTGGACAGATAGTCCAGCTAGCTGTCTGGATTTACCCTGCAGAGGTCTGAGGACCAGGTAACCATAGTCCTCAGATTGGACAGATAGTCTACCTAGCGGTCTGGATTTACCCTGCAGAGATTTGAGGACCAGGTAACCATAGTCCTCAGATTGGACAGATAGTCCAGCTAGCTGTCTGGATTTACCCTGCAGAGGTCTGAGGACCAGGGAACCATAGTCCTCAGATTGGACAGATAGTCTACCTAGCGGTCTGGATTTACCCTGCAGAGATTTGAGGACCAGGTAACCATAGTCCTCAGATTGGACAGATAGTCTACCTAGCGGTCTGGATTTACCCTGCAGAGATCTGAGGACCAGGTAACCATAGTCCTTAGATATCAGCCGCAGGTTAGAGCGCAAACAGAGACAGAGGACGGGGACGAACATCCGAAAAGGCGACAAAATGGCAACGAAAAAGCTACAATAAGGCGTCAATAAGGAGACAAAAATGCAACAAAAAGGCAACAAAACAGCTACAAAAAGGAGACTATAAGGCATCAAAAAGGCGACAAAAAGGAGACAATAAGGCAACAATAAGGCGTCAAAAGGGCAACAAAAAGGCAGATAGTCTAGCTAGCTGTCTGGATTTACCCTGCAGAGATCCAAGGACCAGGTAACCCTAGTCCTCCATTGGAGGTTAGAACGCCAACACAAAGGAAGAGGAAGGTAACGGACATCCGGCCGAAAATGAGGGACATCCGACGGTTCCCAGAAGTGGAACATTGTAGATTCACAGACTAGTTGTGCAGTAACATGAAAACAGAGACTGGTTTAAACAACTGATGTGATGCAGTTTCTTTATGTGGAGTTGTCCTACATTATAGAAGGATTATTATTATATCATCACAAGAAAAAGAAAAAAAATTGTGATTGAAGATGGCCCCTAAATCTTAACTCAAGTCTGGACCGCAAACGCCGCGTCAGTCTCGCGCTCGTGTGATGACACCCTTCACGCTGAAGAGACTGTCTGTACCGGCTCGTTGTTGAGCAGCAAAGGAGCAGCCCAAACTCTCTGTGCAGCGTACAGTCACTTTGTTTACGTGCACATAATAGTCCAGTTTTTGCCCTTATTCCGAAAAAGACGATATCACAACTGGGCTGTTTACAAGTCAAGTTAAGTTTATTTCATCCATAAAAATAGAAATTACAGTACTCACACTTGCCATCACACCCATTAAAACTAGAGAATAAATACAATACCACAAATACACTACAACATAATACTATACATAAATACAATGAAAAGAAGAAAATAAAAACGTATAAGAATGCAGGTGCTTGTTGTGCTGTCTCATAGTTTGAGGTATAAATCCCCCAAAACTGTTGATATCCAAGTCTTTGATAATGTTTTAAAGTTGCTGTGTTTCTCCTTCTTATCGGGTCTGCAGCCCTGCAAACTGTAGGCTGGTTGGTTTGGGTACAGCAACCATAGCAACGCACAGATATGACCATAAGCCTGCGGTGAAAATTCAGATAGAGACCTATATTCTGAATGTGCTGTACACTGTACATCTTCAAACAATGAATCTAAAACCTGAATAATACCGGAATATCCCCCATGTCTTAATAGGAAAATGCTATATTTGGAAAAAGGCCTTATTCTGGATATCGTACCCAAAAATGCTGTTTACATGACATGTTTCAATATATACTGTATATAATAGTAGAATATCAGTGTGCATGTAAACGTACTGAATGTTTCCCCTCATGCTCTCACAGATGTGGACAGCTGCCACACACACACACACACTTCTGTTTATGCTACTGTACGTTGGCCTCAGTTTACACAGACGTTTTGTCTCAGGTGCTGCCAACATGTTCAGTACGCGTTGTCGTACATTCTGAGCTGCATGCGAACATCTGCACAAATCCTCACGATTATGAGCAGATTACATGCAAAACTGTCGCAGCTTCATGGTTACGGAAAATATAACTTGAGCTTGAGTTGGATGGATGCCTGGTTGCTTGTTTGCTGAACTGTGTCTGTCTCTGCCCAGTTAACCAGAGAGTAAAGGTGACAAAAAGGCGACAATAAGGCGAGAAAAAGGCAACATAAAGGCAACAATAAGGCAACTAAAAGGGCGACAAAAAGGCAACATAAAGGCAACAACAAGGTGACAATAAGGCGACAATAAGGCGACAAAAAGGCGTCAAAAGGGCGACAAAAAGGCAACAAAAAGGTGACAAAAAGACATATAGTCCAGCTAGCTGTCTGGATTTACCCTGCAGAGAATATGCTGTTTACATGTGAACATCTGCACAACTCCTCACGAACATGAGCAGATTACATGCAAAACTGTCGCAGCTTCATGGTTACGGAAAATATAACTTGAGCTTGAGTTGGATGGATGCCTGGTTGCTTGTTTGCTGAACTGTGTCTGTCTCTCTGTGTCTCTGTCCAGTTAACCAGAGAGTATTTCAGCAGGGAGCTGAAGCGTCACTACGTAGGACACAACAACACCGACGTCTTCACATCCACGTGGGACGCCATCATGACCACGGTGAAGCATCCATTTTATTATTACCACTCCTTTTCTTTTGCCTTCGTCCCTCTTTGTGTTAACAACACCATGCTAAATCACAGGAGCACTTTCACTGACAGACTCATTCTCCCACAATGCACCACGGAGCGCCACAGGAAGTCATTCCTGCTTGTGGCCATCAAACTGTATAACTCAGACACTCAGAGAGGTTGAAACTGTATTATATTATTACAATATTTTTACATTATTATCTCTATATTATCGGTTTTGTGCAATAACACAGGCCTGAAATGTGTGCAATACTCAACGGCTACTATTATTATTATTATTATTATTATTATTATCATTATTACTTTTCGCTATTGCAACTTCTTAATTATCTTAATCATGTAAATACTGTATCATAATATTCCTTTAACTGTGTAAATACCGTACATATCCACACTCCTTATTTTTCTTTACACTATATTTTACTTTTTGTGTGACTGCAACACAATAAAGTTTTTCTGATTCTGATCCACGTGTACAACGTGCTGTTCCTCCCCTCCCTTCCCGTGTCTCTGTACAGTTCGACTGCTGTGGCGTAAGTGGGCCCGAGGACTTTGAGGAGAGCCTCTTCAGGCTCCTCAGCCCCAGTAAGATGGTCCCCGAGGCCTGTTGCCAGAGGAACAGTTACCCCGGAGACGTCAGCGTGGAGCAGTGTGTGAGCGGCGGCATGGTCTTCAGACACGACAAGGTCAGTAGGGAAAACACGAGATAAGTACACACCACTGGGTGAAATAAACTCAAAAAAACTGAAAGTAGAGCGCTGGAAGACTCTTTAAGTGCCTAAGTGACAATCCACTACACTACTAGCCGAATTGGGCTGCAATCTAACCCTATGGGACAAAGGCAAAAACATCAATTTCCTTCCAATAAACGTGCTGTTTTTGCCGTTAACTGGCTCAGATTATTTTTCTAAGTGTCTGACAAAATTATGGAAAGCATCCCTGCAGACATAGAGCTGTATTTTTAAGAGTAAAAGCTCAGAGATCACCATCGCTAAACCCACCAGACTCCCTTCAAATTAAAAATACTTTTAGGGTGTATAGATGCAGCTTATTTCCACATGTAAATCAGTAAATGATGCATTTATTTCAAACAAACCAGGGCGATGATTGTTGGAACAGTGGAAAGACGAACTAAGACAGCTTTTAGATGTTTTATTTGGTTTCTGTCGACTTTGAATGAAGTGTGTTTTACGATGATAAAATTACTGTTACTTTAAATGGAGCCTTGTGGCTGTAAAACAAAAATAATCTTAATTTTTAACAGATCTCTAGGTCTATCTCTGTAGGGATCCTCTCCATAATGTTGTCACACACTTAGAGTAGTAATCTGAACATGTCAGCAGCAAAACCAGCACATTGGTGATGTAAATTGATGGGAATTAAATTGCAGAATTGCCCTATTAACTCATATTGTAGCTTGTTTTCAATCAACATCAATTGCACAAAAACATGGGAAAATAGGTCCAAGTTGACAAAAGTTACCCTTTAACTATTTTATATACTGTGCTGGTCTGTAAAGTGATTCCATGAGAAAGAAAACTGTGTAAATCAGTGTTGGCGTCTCTAAAACATGATATTGTTTCATAATTGGATAAAACCTTTGCTTGAAAAGGAGTTAAATGTGAAGTTAATGATGATTTACACCCAGGTGAGTGTCATAATGCACATTTAACCCTGGTGTGGTCCTCGGGTCAAACTGACCCGTTTCAATGTGTTTTATATCAGAAATATCAATTTCAACCAAATTGCCCAATAATAACATGGATGATTCCATACAACTTTCTTCAGGCAAAGTTAATGGTTACTTTCATTGAATTTTTTTGGTGTTTATTGAATCTTATAGCATTTCAATACTTTTTTTTTAATGGTTTCAAAACAGTATCCGGACTAAACTTTGTCATCTACCCATCTGAGATCCACTCAACATCCTCTGATCTTAACTATTAGTCAAAATAATTCAGAATTTCTTACAACGTTATTTAAACAAACTTTAATAATTTGATATAAATGAGGATTGTTGACCATGAATTCCAAGAATAAGTGTAAAACCTGTTATTAAACCAGCTCAGGTTTTTAAAAAAAAGCGCCAAAAGCTGGAAAAAGTGACAAATAAATCAGAAAAAGTGAAAAAAACATCTGAAAAGCACCCAATTTTGACCTGGAAGGGCAAGTTCACGGTTAACAGGAAGACAACACAAGGGTTAAATACATAGTCTACAACATGTTATGACAGGAAAATGGACACACCACAGTGTCAGAATAATGAAACCTGTTTTTATAACCCGTTGACCTTCTCCATATCGGTGTGTTTTGTTCCTGCAGGGCTGTTACTCTGCAGTGGTGGACTACTTTGAGGCGTACATTTACACAGCGGGAGCTCTGGCCATCGTGGTGCTGACAATTGAAGTAGGTTTTCTCACACCTTTATACTAAAATACTGAATCATTTAAAAAGATTGTTCTTATTTAGATGTGAGGGATTCAGGACAGTGAAAATTACAAGAAAACAAATTAAAAACAGCAGCAAAAAATTGCCACGTTCTACATTAAAGGAATGTAACAGGTTAGTTTTTATGATGATGGAAGGAGCTTAAAGGGTAACTACGCTTTTTTTAACCTTATATTCCTCTGTTTTTGTGTCTAAGTGTCTAATGGGAACAACAATCTGTGAAAAATGTCCAGTATTAAGCGAGATCACTGCAGACGGCAGCAGCAAAACAAGCTACAATGGAAGTTAATAGGACAATTATCCATCTCGGATTTACCTTCACAAAAGTGCTTGTTTTGCTCATATTAATATTCTAAGTGTCTGACAACATTATGGAAAGGATTTCTAAGCAGGTTGATCTTTCTGTTATTGACGAAGATCCTTTTTTTAAACATAAAAACATCTGTGAAATTGCGTTAGTTAAACCCACCAGGCTCCATGTTAGTAAACATGCATCGTAAAACACACTTCCTTCAAAGTTGACAGAAACAAAATAAATCTATGAAAAGCACTTTTTGGTCATCTTTACAGTTTTCCGACCATCACCCCTCTTGTTGTGGTTGATATAAACACACAATTTACTGATTTACATGTGAAATTATGTTGGTTTTATACAAGCCCTCGAAAGGGAACGTCTCGGGTTACGTATGTAACCCTGGTTCCCCGAGATAGGGGAACGAGACACTGCGTCGGTTACGACACTATGGGAACGCAGAGTGTCGTAACCGACGCAGTTCGAGTTCCCCTCGAAGGGGAACATAACTGTACGGAAAGAGGTTTTTCCAGCAGTTGTTTTTAACCCTTTCTGGTCTGTGTCTGGTGTCTCTCTGCAGCTCTTCGCCATGGTGTTCGCCATGTGTCTGTTCAGAGGCATCCAGTAACCGCTGCGTTGGCACGCACCATCACCAGCCGTCGGACAGGCACAAGCAGAAGGAAAAACTGTAAAATATGGAATGCATTTTGTACAGTGAAAGTTTACGTGTCTCATTGGTTTTGTGACATTATTTTGTACTTCTTAGCAGCAGCAGCAGCGGGGGGGCGTTTGAGGTCCTGCTGTAGACACACACAGGAAGTAATCCACCACCTGAGGAGGAGGTTCGGTGATGTCCGCTCTGTTTTTCTCAAAGGTTTAGGACTACCACGGGTGCTAAGTCAGGTTCTTCAAGCTAAACACTGAGGGCAGACCCATTAATAGATGGCCACTTCAGTCCAGGACCAGTCTGTGTCCTGGTCCCAAAGCTGGAAACACTCAATCTATCGCCCTATTATAACGTTGATGTGGCCGTGATGATTGATTTAGAGGGTCTTGGAGGGTCTGCACAACACAGTTCAGGTACAACATGCGCATGTTATCCCACAGCGAGCATCAGAAAAGACAAAGCTGTCAGGGTTACAACAGAAATGTGAATCAACAGTGGACGTGAGATGCTTCATGGGCCTCATGCAAGAACGTTTTTTGTATTCTCATCATCTTTCTCTTTTTACCGCGAGGTTTACTTAACTGCACAAATCTGTTGTCAATCGCTCGTTTCTAACTTAAAGTCTCCTGTTCGTGGGTACAAGGATCGACGCCCCCGATTGGCTTTAACCCTCATGTTGTCTTCGGCTGAAATTTGACCCGTTTTCAAAGTTGTTTTTTTTGTATTCAAAATAAAGGAAGTCGAAATAAAGGGTGAAAATTTTTGGAAAAGGCGGCAAAATCGCCAAAAGATACAAAAACTTTTGTAAAAAGCAGCAAAAATGTTGAGCTAAAGGGAAAAAGGGAAGACAACGCAAGGGTTAAAAGGCCTGCTTGTTCTTTCAATATATCAAACAGGACCAAAAAGAGGAATTTCACACAGTGCATCCATCTTCAAGTCTTTTCAGAAATCAGCAGACGAAAACATAACAAATCTGTCCGTGTCAGTAGAAGTAAATATTAACACCGCTGGAAACCTTATGTCCTTAGAGCAGAGGTGTGTTGTGACGCAAATAAAAGGAGGAATGGTTTGACATGAAGATACAAAAACATCTTGAAATCTTGTTAAAGCCACAGAGTTGGTCCTGGTTTTTGTCAAACAAACGTGATCCAACAAGGCCCAGTGTTGGCCAATCACGTTCCTGGTAGACTACTTTGTAAGATGGACGCTGTAGTTCTGCAGTTGAACTCACAATCGTCTCAACAAACGTTAAAGAAGTCGTCACCTCCCTTGGTTTCCAACCCAAGATGTCAGAGGTCAGTTTCATACGCTGTGTGCGTGTGCTGCTTAGTTCCCCTTCGAAGGGAACTCGAACTGCATCGGTTACGACACTATGCTTAAAGGCGTTTCCCCATAGTGTCCCACCCCACGCAGTGTTTCCTTCCCCTATCTCGGGGAACAAGGGTTACATACGTAACCCGAGATATTTTATACACGCAGGTGCCATTCTTTCCCTCTCCCTAGGTTTAGTTTTACGCCCGCAGCCGCCTATAGATAGATAGATAGGTAGATAGGTAGGTAGATAGATAGATAGATAGATAGATAGATAGACTGATAGATAGATAGGTAGATAGGTAGGTAGATAGATAGATAGATAGATAGATAGGTAGATAGGTAGGTAGATAGATAGATAGATAGATAGATAGATAGACTGATAGATAGATAGATACATAGACTGATAGATAGATAGATAGATAGACTGATAGATAGATATTTATGGATCTCGATAAAATGTGAAATTATATTGTTCCAGCAGCAAAATCAATCACACAGCACGGAATACAAATATGAATGAATTACTGCGATACAATATACATGAAATAATAATAGGATGAAATACAGGAAACAAATATTTGTATATATACACACTCGGTCGTTGAATTGGTGTGCGAAGATTGGTATCTGTGCGTGTGAAATGATATATATTTGCTCGTGGAGCACGTTTTATCCTGCTTGCGAGATATGACATAAATCCGACGCCATACACCTTTGGTTTAAAAAACATTCTGGTTTGTTGGTATTATTTTAAGCCAATCACAGCCGTGCTGGGCGGGGCTGAGGCCTGAAGGCAGACATGGCAAGAGGGGAGGGGCTTCAGGCTTTATCCCATCATCGTACATCCTTGGAGCCAGATTTAGTGGGAGGAAACCAACGCAACGCTTCGCCAACCACTGTCTTTATTTTCTGAGCTCACTAGATGGCGCTCTATGTTCAAAGAAAAAGGTTAACCCTTGTGTTGTCTTCACGTCGAAACTGAAAATCAACACTTTAGTTGACGCTTTTTATCGATTTTTTTAACTTATTCTTACATTTTTGCCCCTTTTTTCAACACTTTTGATGCTTTTTTTAATGTTTGTCACGTTTTTTGACGTTTCCAACACTACGTAACACTAACTTATTAACTTTAGTTTTACAGTTATTTTTGGAATTTATGGTCAATAAACCTCATTTATAGGAAATGATACCTAATGTTTGAGTTAGAAAAGCAGAAATTAGGAATTATTTAGACTAAAATTAAAGGAATGGATGTGGATGATAATCACTGACTGGAATATGTCAACTTTTACTCAATACTATTTCAAAAACACTTTTATGATGCTATAAAATTGAATAAGATGCCCCAAAATTAATGAAAGTAGAGATTTGTACTTGCCAAAGAGCGTTGTGTGTAACCAATCATGTTATTTTGGGGAATTAAAAAGAACATTGATATAGGACAACGGGTCAATTGAGGGTTAAAGGAATGGCAATTCGGTGTGTTTTTAAGCCTTTGTTGAACAGAGAGCGCCATCTAGTGGGCTCAGATAATAAAGACAGTGGTTCGCGAAGCTTCATTTGACTGTCACTATCGATAGGACCCAGTACTCAGCTTGTTTTGGAGTCTGATATGATTAAATCTCCTGCATCTGTTGCTCAAACTATCATGTCGCACTGATACCTCAAGCATCCCGTAAGACGGCCGCGGTTCAAGAGTTATTTATGACAAATAAGAGAATGTATGCATGATAAACTGTCATACAGATGCAGTAAAGACTAATTCAGTCTTCGTACAAAAGGTTCTTGCATGAGGCTCATCGTCAACAACACAAGTCATAAATAATTAAACTTGACATCGGAGTCTCTTCACATTTAAAAAAAATAAAAAATGTGTTTACAATAGTCTGTACCCATGCAGGGTTCGGTGCAAAGTATTACAACCAGGGACCCAAATAGCCAAATGCTGGTAAAACGTGTCATTGGCTGCTAGATTTGCTTTACCCACCAGCCGTAAAAGCAATGTTTATCTGTTGAGTGACTGTTGAAATATTAACATTTTATCCATTTGGCTGGTGGATGAAAACGTTCGTTATTGAACCCCTGAGTACAATGAGGAGATTTCCGTATTTGTCGTGGAGCACCTGTAAATAATGCTACTTCACACCATGAGATTGAATGTGTTCATATGTAAATATAGCGGGGCTGTGCCAGCGTGCACTGTCATCATGTTGATGTTGTCAGTAGTTAAATCAGATGGACGTTTGGTAATCGTGTTTTCACTTGATCTGTATAAATGGCACGGATTGATATTAAATTAATTTCAGTGATTGTGGTGGTGTGATATGTTATTTATCCTTCATACACAAACACAAATGTTATTTCTGCCCTATGAGGGTCCGTAATATGTCGGCTACTGATGTTCAACCACATCACGCATATTACATACCTGAGGGCCTATTTGGAGAGGGTTTGGATTCATTTACGATCCCGTAAATGTCTCCATCTGTTGAAAGTACGACCAAATTTTATGTTTTTGCCGTTGTCTTTCACTTTCCCTTTTCTTTTCTGTGATAGTCCTGCCCCAGTATCAGCCTTAACTACAACAGGTAACTTCAAATATACAGTTAGACCTATTTGAATAAATGGCCTGCTTCCTTTTACTTGGCTCAAAAGGTTGGCTTCGCTAAAACAGGCTTTTTCGGTGTAACAAAGAAATCTGTGACCCTTACGAATGTGTGACTGTAGCGTCGTCGTTCTGCAGCAAATCATTCTGTAACTTAGTGGGAAAGTCAAACCGGGGCACAAGCATTACTAAAAACTAAACACTGTTAGTCTGGTTAGGACAGTTATGATCATTGAATGAAAAATTACAGAGCTCAAAAATATTAAAAAGTAACATATATTAGCATAATACATTACTACAAACAAAACCTACTTACTACTACTCCAGTAAAAGTAAAATTACAGATTTTACAAAGTAAAAGTTCACATAAAAACTACTCAGTTGCAGTAACCTGAGTAATAGTAGGCTAATTAGTCAGTTTCCACCTCTGAACCGAATTACTTTTAACTCATTTAATAAACTTCTTTGATAAATGTGAATGATTCAGCCATCTTTGAGTGTTTTTACAGTATGAGCTGTTTTGATTAACTCCTTCTATAAAACATGATTAACTTGATGCAACATGGACAAATTCTTTTGGATTCCCCCCCATTCCTGCCCAAATCCTGCAGACACCTCAAAAAAAAACACATGATCACGTATCACGGAGTCGTGTAGGTGCCTGTAACCATGGATTCAGTGCATCACCGTGGTGATGCGGCTTGTCAACTGATATAACTGTGAAAACAAAAGTGATACGAGGCAGGCAATGTTTCTGAACTTGCTGCAGGTCCTTGATATTTCTGAGTTATATTCACACAGTCACGTATTTGAACGTGCGGAGTGAATCCATCCCCAAATGTGGAGAACAGCTCTGGAACAGACTGGGACGGCTGCACTGTACCTCGGACTGGTCCTGGCACATTTGGTTGGAGAAGGTGGAGAAGGTGCGTTTCATGACTTAAATAATCAGATGTAATTTAACAAGTTGAAGGTGTCTATTTGTTATGATAAATGTATCACATGATGATCTTACTGATTAGATTATTCACATTTCTGATACTATATAAGATTTTTATTTATAATTAATGATCCCCAGTGGGGGGAAATTACAATTTACACTCCGTTTGTTAGTAATCACTACAAACACACACACACACACACACACACACACACACAAGTCTAAAATACACACACATGCTCAGGACCTAATCATGCACTAATGGAGAGATGTCAGGGTAAGTAGGCTGCCAGCTGGACCAGCGCCCTGAGTGGTTTAGCAGTTGATATGTTCTTTTAATCAAATCATAATTTCCTTTTTTGTTTAATAACTACTGTGACCACCACTAGAAATGTAAATATAAGTCGTGATTGCTGCTTGTACAAACAACCTTATGAAAAGTAGTGAGCACTTTAGCTTTGAATTTAGCTGTTAACCAACTACTTAAGTAAGGTTTTGCATGCAAGACTTTTACTTGTAGAGTATTTTCACAGTGTGGTATAAGTACTTTTACATTACATGTTATTTAGCTGACCCTTTTATCCAAAGCGACTTATAATTTCTATTATGTCAGTGGTCGCACGCCGGAGCAACAAGAGCTTTAATGTCTTGCTCAGGGTCACATTGGTTGATATATTGCAGTGGGAACCGAACCCAGGTCTCCTATACCAAATGCATATGTCATATCCACTGCACCATTATTACACATACTTTCACTTAAGTGAAGGATCTGAATACCTTCACCACCTCTGTGTAAAATAGAAACTATGAGCTAAAAGAGGCTAAAACGCACTTTAGAGCTGCATAATCAGAGATACGATACTGTTTGTCTGTGGTTCGTGAAAGCAAATCTCTCTTTCATCACGCTCTTGTGTCTCCAGGAAGCGTTGTGAAAGTGCTCTGTCAGCAGGGTCAGCGGGTCACTTTGCCCTGTCCGTACCACTATGAGGACCAGACACACATCTCTCAGCTGTCCGTGCAGTGGAGGAGTCCACACAACGAGCTGCTGTGTCACTACATCAAACATAAAGCTTACCAGAACTGCACCGAGGGGTACGCCATCACCTACAGCCCCGGCAGCATCACACTCACCATCCAGCATGTCAGCGTGGAGGATTTTGGGGCTCATGTTTGTTCTGTGAGCAAACGACACGAGTTCTCTGACTACAGCGTGGAGTTGGCCAGAATGTCAGGTAAGAACGATGTGTGTGTCAGAGCCATAGACAGTTAAAGAAATGGACCAACAGACCTCTTGACAACTTAGCTGTGACGTGAGAAATCTGTCAGAAAGTTGTAAGTCTTCTAGTAGCTGTGCATGAGAAATCTCAATCATTCCCAATCAGCAGAGACGGAGAGCGTAGGTACAGTATATGTTGGGAGATAACATAGGAACACTGTCAAAGGGACGTGAAAATGAATGGGAGTCAATGGGATGCTAACTGCAGGTGATGGCTTCGTAGCATTAAAATGGCGCCATAGGAGCTACACTTAGAGAGGAGAGGCTTACTTCCTTGGCCATTGCTCTTCTTGTTCTTCTTCTTGTTCTTCTTCTTCTTCTTCTTTTTCATTTCCAGCAGTCTGGATGCCTTGGCACATTGCGTCCTCCCATAGGGAAAAAATATGCTCCCATTTAGTATTCTATTTCCTAGGAATAAACCGGTTACCTGCATAAACAATGGCAGCATGGTGGCTCAGTGGTTAGCAGCAAGAAGGTGGTGAGTTCAAATCCAAGTCCTCTGACCCTTTCTGTGTGCAGGTTGTATGATTTCTTTGTAGTTGCATTGCTGGAGATATTTAAAGGAAGGCAACTGATACACGCAGAAGGTCCTCCCATTAGTACCTTTGAGCAGGGATACTGTGTGGTAACAGGATGTGTGGTTTGTCTCTTTAGAGTCGGGGACTTCAGTACCGAAGAGCGGAGGGAAACATTCAGGTATTATTACACTTATTTCTCCCTACGCAGCAAACCTTTCGCTGTTAAAAGGACATTTCACCACATTTCAGCCATCAAACACACAGTAAGCCACGGCCCTTTCAGTTAAATGCAACATTGGAAGACGTATTCAGATACTTTAGCTAAAAGTTGCACCAGCTTTGTGCTTTGAGCTGATTTAAAAGGCCTTTTAAAAACGTTGTTGTGTGAATGCTGATTCAGCAGCATTCACAAGTTATACGACTATACTCCATTCTTTCAGCTACAAAAAGCATTCAAATATCAAAGTGTTCAGCACTTTAAGGACATATCTGCTTGTATTCAACTTTTCTCCAAGATTTATAGTTTTTTTTTTAAACATCAGATTTTTTCTTTTTGCATTGAAAGTCAAAGGACATTTTTTTGACATACTATACTATGACTTTTTATCACTTTTTTCGACATACTGTACTGTGAAGTTTTCATGACTTTTTTTCAAGATACTGTACTATGACGTTTTACCTCTTTTTTTGATATACTACACTACGCTATCACATTTTTACGACATGCTATACTATGACTTTTTATCACTTTTTTCGACATGCTATACTATGACTTTTTATCACTTTTTTCGACATACTATACTATGACTTTTTCGTGACTTTTTTTGATATACCACACTATGACATTTTTTCGACATACTATACTATGACTTTTTTGACATGCTATACTATGACGTTTTCATGACTTTTTTTCAAGATACGTTACTATGACATTTAATGAGTTTTTTCGAAGTACTACGCTATCACATTTTTTCAACATACTATACTATGATGTTTTCATGTCTTTTTTTAAAGATACTGTACTATGACATTTCATGAGTTTTTTCGATGTACTACGCTATCACAGTTTTTCGACATGCTATACTATGACGTTTTTTTGACATGCTATACTATGACTTTTTTGACATGCTATACTATGACGTTTTCATGACTTTTTTTCAAGATACTGTACTATGACATTTAATGAGTTTTTTCGAAGTACTACGCTATCACATTTTTTCAACATACTATACTATGATGTTTTCATGTCTTTTTTTAAGATACTGTACTATGACATTTCATGAGTTTTTTCGATGTACTACGCTATCACAGTTTTTCGACATGCTATACTATGACTTTTTTTGACATGCTGTACTATGACTTTTTATCACTTTTTTTGACATACTATACTTTGACTTTTCATGACTTCTTTCAATATACTACGCTATCACATTTTTTCGACATACTATACTATGACGTTTTCATGTCTTTTCTTCGACATACTATACTATGACGTTTTTTCAACATACTATACTATGACTTTTTTCGACATGCTGTACTATGACTTTTTATCACTTTTTTTGACATACTATTCTATGACGTTTTCATGTCTTTTTTTAAAGATACTGTACTATGACATTTCATGAGTTTTTTCGATGTACTACGCTATCACAGTTTTTCGACATGCTATACTACGACTTTTTTCGACATGCTATACTATGACTTTTTTCGACATGCTGTACTACGACTTTTTATCACTTTTTTTTACATACTATACCCCGACTTTATTCGACATGCTATACTACGACTTTTTTCGACATACTATACTATCACTTTTTTTGACATGTTATACTATGACTTTTTTTGACATACTATACTATGACGTTTTCATGACTTTTTTTCAAGATACTGTCCTATGACTTTTCATTACTTTTTTCGATGTACTATGCTATCACTTTTTATGACATGCTATACTATGACTTTTTATGACATGCTATACTATGACTTTTTTCGACATACTACACTATGACCTTTTTTCAAAATACTATACTAAGACTTTTTATGACTTTTTTTTATCTACTACACTATGACTATCTATCTCTTTTTTCAACATACTGTAATATGACGTTTTTTCGACATGTTATACTATGACTTTTTATAACTTTTTTCGACATGCTATACTATGACTTTTTTTCGACATGCTATTATATTGACTTTTTATAACTTTTTTCGACATGCTATACTATGACTTTTTATCATTTTTTTGACATACTGTACTGAGACGTTTTCTTGACTTTTTTTCAAGATACTGTACTATGACATTTTACCTCTTTTTTCGACATACTATACTATGACTTTTTATCACTTTTTTCGACATACTATACTATCACTTTTTTTGACATGTTATACTATGACTTTTTTTGACATACTATACTATGACGTTTTCATGACTTTTTTTCAAGATACTGTCCTATGACTTTTCATTACTTTTTTCGATGTACTATGCTATCACTTTTTATGACATGTTATACTATGACTTTTTTCGACATGCTATACTATGACCTTTTTTCAAAATACTATACTAAGACTTTTTATGACTTTTTTTTATCTACTACACTATGACTATCTATCTCTTTTTTCGACATACTGTAATATGACGTTTTTTCGACATGTTATACTATGACTTTTTATCACTTTTTTCGACATACTATACTATGACTTTTTTTCGACATGCTATTATATTGACTTTTTATCACTTTTTTCGACATACAGTACTATGACTTTTTCATGACTTTTTTTGATATACCACACTATGACATTTTTTCGACATACTATACTATGACGTTTTCATGACTTTTTTTCAAGATACTGTACTATGACGTTTTACCTCTTTTTTTGATAAACTACACTACGCTATCACATTTTTACGACATACTATACTATGACTTTTTATCACTTTTTTCGACATACTATACTATGACTTTTAATCACTTTTTTCGACATACTATACTATGACTTTTTATAACTTTTTTCGACATGCTATACTATGACTTTTTATCATTTTTTTCGACATGCTATACTATGACTTTTTATAACTTTTTTCGACATGCTATACTATGACTTTTTATCATTTTTTTCGACATACTGTACTGAGACGTTTTCTTGACTTTTTTTCAAGATACTGTACTATGACATTTTACCTCTTTTTTCAAGATACTGTACTATGACTTTTTACCTCTTTTTTCAAGATACTGTACTATGACATTTTACCTCTTTTTTCAAGATACTGTACTATGACTTTTTATCACTTTTTTCGACATACTATACTATCACTTTTTTGACATGTTATACTATGACTTTTTTTGACATACTATACTATGACGTTTTCATGACTTTTTTTCAAGATACTGTCCTATGACTTTTCATTACTTTTTTCGATGTACTATGCTATCACTTTTTTTGACATGTTATACTATGACTTTTTTCGACATGCTATACTATGACCTTTTTTCAAAATACTATACTAAGACTTTTTATGACTTTTTTTTATCTACTACACTATGACTATCTATCTCTTTTTTCGACATACTGTAATATGACGTTTTTTCGACATGTTATACTATGACTTTTTATAACTTTTTTCGACATACTATACTATGACTTTTTATAACTTTTTTCGACATACTATACTATGACTTTTTATAACTTTTTTCGACATACTATACTATGACTTTTTATAACTTTTTTCGACATACTATACTATGACTTGTTATCACTTTTTTCGACATACTATACTATGACTTTTTATCATTTTTTTCGACATACTATACTATGACTTTTTATCACTTTTTTCGACATACTATACTATGACTTTTTATCACTTTTTTCGACATACAGTACTATGACTTTTTCATGACTTTTTTTGACATGCTATACTATGACATTTTTTCGACATACTATACTATGACGTTTTCATGACTTTTTTTCAAGATACTGTACTATGACATTTAATGAGTTTTTTCGAAGTACCACACTATCACATTTTTTCAACATACTATACTATGATGTTTTCATGTCTTCTTTTCGACATGCTATACTCAGACTTTTTTTGACATACTATTCTATGACGTTTTCATGACTTTTTTTAAAGATACTGTACTATGACATTTCATGAGTTTTTTCGATGTACTACGCTATCACAGTTTTTCGACATGCTATACTATGACTTTTTTTGACATGCTGTACTATGACTTTTTATCACTTTTTTTGACATACTATACTTTGACTTTTCATGACTTCTTTCAATATACTACGCTATCACATTTTTTCGACATACTATACTATGACGTTTTCATGTCTTTTCTTCGACATACTATGCTATGACTTTTTTCAACATACTATACTATGACTTTTTTCGACATGCTGTACTATGACTTTTTATCACTTTTTTGACATACTATTCTATGACGTTTTCATGTCTTTTTTTAAAGATACTGTACTATGACATTTCATGAGTTTTTTCGATGTACTACGCTATCACAGTTTTTCGACATGCTATACTACGACTTTTTTCGACATGCTATACTATGACTTTTTTCGACATGCTATACTACGACTTTTTATCACTTTTTTTACATACTATACCGTGACTTTTTTCGACATGCTATACTACGACTTTTTTCGACATACTATACTATGACTTTTTATCACTTTTTTCGACATACTATACTATCACTTTTTTTTGACATGTTATACTATCACTTTTTTTGACATACTATACTATGACGTTTTCATGACTTTTTTTCAAGATACTGTCCTATGACTTTTCATTACTTTTTTCGATGTACTATGCTATCACTTTTTTTGACATGCTATACTATGACTTTTTTCGACATGCTATACTATGACCTTTTTTCAAAATACTATACTAAGACTTTTTATGACTTTTTTTTATCTACTACACTATGACTATCTATCTCTTTTTTCGACATACTGTACTATGACGTTTTTTCGACATGTTATACTATGACTTTTTATAACTTTTTTCGACATGCTATACTATGACTTTTTATCATTTTTTTCGACATACTGTACTGAGACGTTTTCTTGACTTTTTTTCAAGATACTGTACTATGACATTTTACCTCTTTTTTCGACATACTATACTACGACTTTTCATGACTTTTTTCGATATACTACACTGACTTTTTATCACTTTTTTCAACATACTGTACAATACCATTACTTTTTACCCCTTTTTCACCATAATACATATGCAACCCTGTGATAGTTTTGAGATACTTTTGTCAAATAAATTTTAACACATTACTAGTTTTATTCAACATTTCAATGAAATTAATAATAATTAAAACCATTCCCAATTTCCCAACTGATCTCACTACTTCATTTTCTTACTCAAGCATACCAGCAATCCAGTTTACTTTGACCAATTTAGCTTTATTAGCATTCACAAGAATTTTATGCATGAATATACCAAACATTCATCATCAACACATCTGGAGCTTTTCTTTTTACTGGACACAAAGGGGATGAAAAACTAAAGCTGTCAGACAAATGTCGTAGCGTTGAAAGTACAATATGTACGTCTGAAAGGTATCACTATCCGTAGTACCTCGGAAGGTAAAGTACTACATGCTGTTGTACTATGTGTTGTTCACTGTTAGTTTAAGTCTTTCATTGGGATTTATTGACAAGAAGAACTACAGTATATAGAATAATGTTAGTCTTTTAAGAGAAGATTCTCTAGTGACACTCGCTTCCAGGTTGTCCTGTTACAGTATAAAACATTGAATCATTTATTAAAGAATAAGAAAGCTTTCATGCAAACAAACCAAACACAATGTGAACAAACTAAACTAATGTGTGCCTTTGTCTTTTCAGGTCCCACTTGGACACTCGTTCTTCTCCACACTTTATTATGTGTTTGCATGTAGGAGAAGAACAGTCGAGATTATATTTATACAATATTTATTCAATCAATGTTGATGCAGCTGCAGACAAACACCCTTCACTGAGCTTGAAATAAAAGAAAACTTGTAAATCCACACAAAAGCTGCACGTTCTGTAAAATTTCTGTATATACCTGTGTGTGTGTGTGTGTGTGTGTGTGTGTGTGTGTGTGTGTGTGTGTGTGTGTGTGTGTGTGTGTGTGTGTGCGCATATGTGTGCATGTGTGTGTGTGTGTGTGTGTTAACTGAAATTGAAACTGGGTCAGTGGGGCCTTAATGACCTTTTTAATAATTTCAGAGCAAAAGAAAGAAAAAAGAAGCAAAAAAAAACATGAATTATTGTTTTTAATCAAACAAAGAGAGCATGAAATCCTTCGTCCATCCATACAGTATGTATCCATACCAGGGCAGTAGTCAAGACCACCTTAGTCCAGTCCAGGACAAGTCCAAGACCAGGACTAGTTAAGGCCAAGACAAGACTGAGTCCAAAGAGGTTCCAGTCCAAGACAAGACCAGATCCAGGACAGAAAAAAAGGTCTTATGCATGACAGTATCAAGTCAATTATTTTATTATCAACATAATAAAGAAATAGATAGATAGATAGATAAATAGATGGATAGATGGATAGATAGATAGATAGACAGACAGACAGACAGATAGATAGACAGATAGATAGATAGACAGATAGATAGATAGATAGATAGATAGACAGATAGATAGATAGATAGATAGACAGATAGATAGACAGATAGATAGATAGATAGATAGATAGATAGATAGATAGATATTGATCCAATAAAATGGGAAATTACAGTGTTACAGCAGCAAAATCAGTCACACAGCACCAAATATAAATATAGATTAAATACTAGGATCCAATATACATACATACAATAAACATGATATAATAACAGCATAAAATACAAGAAAAAATATTTGAATATACACAAGTTGGGAAAACAATAAACCGTGTGTGCAGTAGTGTGGAGTCTCAGACTCTTATCTCCACCCAGTGATGACGTGTTTAAAGGTTTTATTTCCTGTGGTAGGAATGATTTCCTGCAGCGGTCCGTACCACAACAAAGCCATACTTCTACTTTGACCAGAGTATTTTTTAACACAAGTATCTGTACTTCTACTTGAGTACGGGAAGTGAGTACTACTTGGTTTTACATTTGAATTTTAGACGCTGCAGGCTGTGATACTGACATGTTCCTCTTGGTGGCGATGTTATCCAACCTGCTGTCAGCTGTGAACACGAAGCAGTCACACAACGAAGAAATACAACAACAGTTAAGTGGAGCACGGTCAGCTGCTTCGGTCTGTACCGTAGACCGTATGTGTATACAGATATATGGATTAATATTAACCGTCTATGGTCTGTACAGTCTGAAAAGACACAAAATAAAAAACATCATCCAGGTTTCACGTTAGTTAAAGTGATGTTCAGGTGCTGTGGATGTTACAATGTGTAAATCTCTTTTAAAGGCTCAGTAACTTCCTACAACAGCTAGTTAGATTTTAATTTATTGGGGACTATTTTCAGCAGCGGATTAATCCACATTGGGTGCTATAGTGAGTATTTGTGGCAGCAGGATGGTGTGTGTTATTATTTGAACCTTACTAACTCATTTATATATTTATATTTACATTTATGTATATGTGTATTTGATTCCCAAATGTCATACTTAGATAATTGTGTTTATTTAATATTGAATAAAATTTGATTCCACATTAATTAACATATTTTGGTACAGTGGAAGAAGAAGATTTAGCAGGCTGGGATACCCACACAGGACTTGTTGGCAGGGTGTGATTTGGGAAAAAAGCAAAGAGGGGGGGGGGGGGGGGGTTGGATTATAAACAACAACACAAAACATGCAATACTTAAATGCCCCTTGCATTACCATGGAAATAGCGTGCCTCGGCCATAACAAACACTTAAATAAGCACGGATATGAATTACTAGAAAAAGGCAAAATATACTTCACTGTTGGTTTGTTGACAATAATAAAATATATCACCATGTTTTTCCTTTAACCCTCATGTTGTCCTCATGTTGTCCTCATGTTGTCCTCATGTTGCCCTCATGTTGTCCTCACGTTGTCCTCATGTTGCCCTCATGTTGCCCTCATGTTGCCCTCATGTTGTCCTCATGTTGTCCTCATGTTGCCCTCATGTTGTCCTCATGTTGCCCTCATGTTGCCCTCATGTTGTCCTCATGTTGCCCTCATGTTGCCCTCATGTTGTCCTCACGTTGCCCTCATGTTGTCCTCATGTTGTCCTCATGTTGTCCTCATGTTGTCCTCATGTTGTCCTCATGTTGCCCTCATGTTGTCCTCATGTTGTCCTCATGTTGCCCTCATGTTGTCCTCATGTTGCCCTCATGTTGCCCTCATGTTGTCCTCATGTTGTCCTCATGTTGCCCTCATGTTGTCCTCACGTTGTCCTCACGTTGTCCTCACGTTGCCCTCACGTTGTCCTCACGTTGTCCTCACGTTGCCCTCACGTTGTCCCCATGTTGTCCTCATGTTGCCCTCATGTTGTCCTCATGTTGTCCTCACGTTGTCCTCATGTTGTCCTCATGTTGCCCTCATGTTGTCCTCATGTTGTCCTCTGGTCAAATTGACTTGTTGTCCTATATCAATGTTCTTTTTAATTCCCCAAAATAACATGATTGATTCCACCCAACGCTCTTTGCCAAGTACAAATCTCTACCTTCATTAATTTTGGGGCGTCTTATTCAATTTTATAGCATTTGAAAATAAATGGAAGTGTTTTTGAAATAGTATTGAGTAAAAGTTGACATATTCCAGTCTGTGATTATCATCAACATCCATTCCTGTAATTTTAGTCTCAATAATTCCTAATTTCTGCTTTTCTAACTCAAACATTAGGTATAATTTCCTATAAATGAGGTTTATTGACCATGAATTCCAAAAATAACTGTAAAACTAAAGTTAACAAGTTTAAGAAAATTGAAAAAAAAGACAAACATTGAAAAAAAGTGTCAAAAGTGATGGAAAAAGTTAAAAACATCTATAAAAAGCATCAATAAAAAGTGTTGATTTTTAATTTCCTATAAAGGAGGCTTATTGACCATAAATTCCCCCAAATTACTGTAAATCTGAAGTTGATAAGTTAGTGTTACGTAGTGTTAAAAGTGACAAAAAATACACGAACATTGAAAAAAATGGACAAAAACCTAATAAAAACATCGATAAAAAGCATCAATAAAAAGTGTTGATTAACACGAGGGTTAACGCTTCAGACTAATGTGTCGTTAGTCCACGAGGTGGCAGACACACATCCAAACAAACTGACAGCCTGCACTGTTGTGTAATTCTGTGATTTCATCACTGCCAGCGACCTCTTCTCACATCATATACATGCCCTTTTAATCCATTTCACCATCAGACATTAGTATCTTACCAAAAAATGACTTTAGTAGACGTTAATGTCAACTTTTACAATAATACTTCTAACAAATCTGGTGTTTACTGTACTTAAGTATCAAAAGCCATATAAATGTACTTAATTATTAGAAGTAAAAGTAAAAAAATAAAAACTGAGTATGAACTTTATTGTGGTTTCCTTGCAGTAAAGCACAATATTCAGGGTTTCCACTCCTTAACCCTCATGTTGACTTCCTGTTGACCATCAGTAAACTTGTTGTCCTTCAAGGTCAAAATTCAAAAAGTGTTGCCCCTTTTCCCAACATTAATATTGCTTTTTTTGATGATTTTGTCACTTTTTTTGTACACTTTATTTGATCCATGGGCAATAAACCTAATCTAAATGACATTGTACCTATTTTTTGCGTTAAAAAAGGTAGAAATGAAGATGACTCATTAATTAAGACTCAACATCCTCTGAGTTTAGTCAGTCTCAAAGTTTAGACAGGATACCGTTCTGAAACCGTTAAAAAGCATCTTTTCAAATGCCGTTTAATTGATTAAAAAAAAAAAATTCAATGGAAATAATCTTTAGTTTTACCTGCAAAGAATGGCGCGCGGCTTCGACACAACGTGCATGCATCCAAGTTATTTTTTGGTTGTAAGAAACCAATATTTCTAGAAATAAACAACAACAAAAAACCACAAAAACACAACAACTAGAAACAACAGGGGTGGCAGCAGCTCAGTCCGTAGGGAGTTGGGTTGAGAACCGGAGGGTTGCTGGTTCAAGTCCCCATGCAGTGGCGATTGGCAGCTGGAGAGATGCCACTTTACTTCCTGGGCACTGCCAGGTGCTCTTGAGCAAGGCACTGTACCCCCAACCGCTCAGGGTGCTGGTCCAGCTGGCAGCCCCCCCCACTCTGACATCTCTCCATTAGTGCATAAATAGGTCCTGAGCATGTGTGTGTGTGTGTGTGTGTGTGTTTCAGGCTAGTGTGTAGTGATCCTAACAAAATGTACACATAATGTAAATTGTAATTTCCCCACTGGGGATCAATAAATAGTAAAAATTAAACTTTGAAAATGGGGGAAATTTTCTTTTCCAGCCTTTCCAGGTCCAATCCCCTCACGTTAAAGGACCCATGTTGTTGTCAGAGAGCTGACATCAAACAGGAAGAAAACCTTTTTACGAGGAAGAATCTTTCCCTCCAACGTACTAAACACATTCCTTACATATAAAGTCCCGGGTTCGTGACGTTGTCTTCATCCCATCCTCCACCACTGGTGTCGTTGTTGTCATCGCTTGTCACGTTGTTTTGTTTCCTTTATCTGTCGAGAGTAAAAAAAACAGCAACAACATTTGTACAAGCTGACACGGTTTCACACCCAAACAGCTGCTGAAAACCAGGCTCCCAAATTAGCACCATCTACTAGCCAAATGCTGCTACAACATGTCATTGGCTGCTAGGTTCGCTTCACCCACCGGCCAAAAAAGCACCGGTAATCTGTTGAGTGACTGGTCAAATATTAACATTTTATGTTATTTGGCTGGTGGATGAAAAAGTTCATTTTTGAACCCTGCTCATAAAGTGACACAGCACGTCGGTGGTGTTGGGTCAACACTTCCCCTCGTGTTACACAATGTGAGCATTTTGTTGACAGAATGGCCGTAAAACCCAGCTCTGTCTCTGTTTTGGGAGACCTCTGGATCCAGTCTGTTTGTTCCATTACATCTGCGTCTGAAAAACCCTCGTCGTCAGCTGGATGCAGAAGGCCAGTAAGTGGCCTTATGTCAACAGCAGGACGCGGGGTTGCCTGAGGACGAGCTGGACGCCTGCCAAAGCTGGGAATGAAACCTCATGTTATCCTGCGTGTGTCTGCGTCGGCCACGTGAGCTGCATGCTTACTACCACACTACCCATGGTGCAACTGGCTGCACGCCTCGGGTCGAAGAAGACGAAAGGTTCCTCTCCAGGGGTGACTCACACTTTGTTTTTGTTGAGGATTCTGGGATTCGTAGATGAACAAATCAATGACAGCAGAGACCTCATGGAGCCTTTGTCGTTATATACAAAGTACATAACGTGTGTACATAGCAGTGTCTGAGTGACTGACACTGTCACTAAAAAACACTTAAATGCTCCGTTAAATGTTCAGAATGACTAAATTCTGATTAATACATGTATGTGAAATGACAAATGCATGTCACTCCCCCTCTTCTTCTTCCCTTTCACATGTTCAGCCGTCCTGTACCCCGAAGGCTCAAAAAAACTATATAAAAATAAATATTTAGAAGAATCTTATGTAACCCGTGCAGTACTTCAAAGTTCCCCAAGGGGTACGCATACCCCCATATGAGAAACACGGACATGTGTCCTCTTTCAAAATTGTACTTGATTTACTTGTTTTATTCTTGTTTATACTTCTATTTCACTACACGTGTCTTTCAGCTGCAGATGCTAGTTAGAAAACATTGGATCAGCTGATTAAATATAATGTGTTGTTAAAGATTAAAGAACCAAAAACTGAGGAAACGAAGCCAAATGAATGAAGCCAGTGAATGTGACATCCATGAGTCCCCTGTGTTGGTACAGTTAGTCACTGCATGTAGCTGAGTGTACAGGGGTTTTTGTTGGTAACCAGAGGGTTGCTGGTTCAACTCCCTGTATGAACCAAAACTATGGAGTGTGGATTTTTATTTTTCACTGGGTTAGTTAATACAAACAGGCCCAGGAACTATACATGCACTAAGGGAGAGATGACAAGTACTCTGATCACTTGGGGGTGGAAGGGGGGCACCTTTCCAGCTACTAGCCTACACTTGGTACTTGGTCCGCATGGGGACTTGAACCAGTTCCCAGGCCAAGTCCATGGGGGGGCAGTAGCTCAGCCTCTAGGGAGTTGGGTTGGGAACCAGAGCGTCGCCGGTTAAAGTCCCATACAGACCAAAGTGTGGATTGGTGGCTGGAGAGATGCCTCTTCACCTCCTGGGCGCTGCCAGGTGCTCTTGAGCAAGGCACCGCACCCCCCACAACCGCTCAGGGTGCTGGTCCAGCTGCCGGTCAGAGTCTTTTTACGCATTTGTGGGCTCGTCATGAGAAACTGTCTCCTGCGTTTTGCTGCAATTTCCACAAAAGCATGTTTACGCCACAGGAAATCTATTATATCTGTTATCTGTTATTGTCATTGTTAAAAAAAAAAAAAAAAAATCATAATTTTCCTGGAAATAAAAGTTTTAAGTTTTCAGCTTTGTATTGTATAAAAAACTCTGTAAATTGACAAGAATTTTCAATTGTAATTCCCCAAAATAACATGATTGATTCCACACAACGCTCTTTGCCAAGTACAAATCTCTACTTTCATTAATTTTGGGGCGTTTTATTCAATTTTATAGCATTTGGAAACCAAATGGAAGTGTTTTTGATATAGTAGTGAGTAAAAGTTGACATATTCCAGTCTGTGATTATCATCAACATCCATTCCTTTAATTTTAGTCTAAATAATTCCTAATTTCTGTTTTTTTAACTCAAACATTAGGTATGATTTCCTATAAATGAGGTTTATTGACCATAAATTCCAAAAATAACTGTAGAACTAAAGTTAACAAGTTTAAGAAAATTAAAAAAAAAAGACAAAGTGATTAAAGTGATGGAAAAAGGGACAAAAAGTAAGAAAGAGTTAAAAACATCAATAAAAAGCATCACTAAAAAGTGTTATTTTTCAATTTTGACGGGACAAGTGGGTTAGAAATGCGACCTTTACCGCGACCGGCGTTCCCAAACAGCCCAGATTGACTAATGATTTGGAAGACTTGATGTTTTTATACGTTCTGCTTTAAAACATCACTGGAGGACTTTTCCCGCTTCGCCCCTACAGGTTGGAAGCAGGATTGTCCGTTAGGTTACGTTATGGAAGTTTGCCAGATCGGGTAGCGGCTCTACAAAGGAACTGGACGATGATGTAACGGGCAATTCCACCTCCAACCTGTAGGGGGAGCCAAAGAGCCTTAAAGCCATAGTGCGTAGCTTCTGTCTCCCCATGAGGAACTGTAAGTAATGACAACAAAACTGTCGGCGTGTCCACACGATACAAGCCTTCCGTGACCACGCACCGCCCGCCTCCACCCCCACCCCTCCTCCACCCAGCTGCCAGTAGCCAAGGAGGACACGGAGAGTCAAAAAAACATGACAGACTCTTCAGAAGATTATCTTATCACTCGAGTTTATGAGCCTGTATCTGCGCATGTCACCAAATGGTCCTTCTCCTCTCCACTGATTTTAGGCAAATGAACAAAAGCACACACACACACAAACACACACACACACACACACACACAAAGACACACACAGGCACAGTTAACTTTAGTCTCTAATTTGGCCAACCCCCCAAATTATGCAACAGGACATTTTTAAGATTGTGTCATGAAGAGAGAGAGAGAGAGGGATCAGCGTTACATAACTGTGTTGAAATATATCTAGAGTCACATGTAAAGGGCCACACACGCGCGCGCACGCGCACACGCACACGCACACGCACACGCACACGCACACGCACACGCACACACACACACACACACACACACACACACACACACACACACACACACACACACACACACACACACACACACACACACACACACACACACACACACACACACACACACACACACACACACACACACACACACACACACACACACAGAGCCTTGTGAAGGAGTCTGACAGACGAAGCGAGGTGGAGAAAAAATACGACTACAAGTTTTTTAAAGGTTTCCTACTTTTGTTCTTTTTTGTGCATGGTTAATTTAGTAGAAAAACAGTTAATCCCGTTAACTAAAAGACTGTTTTGATGATTATTATTTACATCAGCAGTGTTTCTACTTAAGATCCCTCGTCAAACACGAGCGGGTTGTGAACACAGCGACTCAGATCGTTTGATTCGAATCATTTTCAGAGTCAGAGTCCATATCCAGCTGTAAATCTTGCTCACAACACTTGTTATCTATATATTATATTCATAGGACAAATCTATCCATACAATTCTGTTTATAATAGTATTCATTTCTATATTTATTCAGTACATATCCACGTCCTGCACCAATGGAACCAGTGTATATCCTGCACCTGCTGCTATTGCACTTCTGGTTAGACCCAAACTGCATTTCGTTGCCTTGTACCTGTGTAATGACAATAAAGTTGAATCTAATCTAATCTAATCTAATATGTTCTGGGATAGAAGTAAAAACTCTGGGTTGTTTGCATTTCTATAAACGAATTAAGTGCGCCAGCGTGCACGCAGCGTGTTGCTCCGTCTTTCGTCTTCTCACTTTAACTTTTTAACAGACTTTTTGTTTTTCACACAATAAAGTATCTCCGACTCTGAATTCAATTAAAAAAAAACTTCTTAAAAAGTGTAAATGTGTTTGTGTATGTATGCATCTGTGTCTATAATGTGTGAATAATAATGTGTAAATAACTGAAGCATAGATTTACTAAAGGATAAAAGTAGAGAAAGGGGGTCGGACCTGATACGTTGTTTATCAACTTCATACCTTCTCCTGTTGAACATGGGACACTTTTTATTATGTTTGAATGACTTTCAGTTGTACATGGCCTCATTTATCTGTCATTTTAATTACATATGTATGCATGAAAACATGTATATAAGTCTTTTATTTTAATGCTCTTGTTTTTTTACATATTAAACAAACAAACAGTCGGGTTGGGCGGTGCTATAAGCTCTGGACGCAGCGACGGGGGCAGGATAGTCTCTGGAAATACGTTGTGATGGTGGAACATTTGCATCGTGCAATAGAAAATGTCCCACAAAACAATAAATGAAGACAACTTCACACTACACATTAAAGGGAGCTATTTCTTCAGGATTATTTTTGGGCTTTTAATTGACAGGAGTGCCTGAAGACAGGAGAGAGGAGAGAGAGGAGAGATGACATGCAGCAAAGGGCCGGGGGGCGGAGTCGAACCTGCGACGCTGCGATTAACTCCGCCCACACGGGTCAGTGGAGGCCGCCCCCGACCCGAGGTTAACCCTCGTGCTGTCTTCATATCAAAGTTGACGCTTTTTATCGATGTTTTGAATTTGTTCTTACGTTTTTGTCCTTTTTATCCAACACTTTTGATGCTTTTTGCCATGTTAGTCACTTGTTTTGACGTTTTCAACACGTAACACTAACTTATTAACTTTAGTTTCACTGTTATTTTTTGGAATTTATGGTCAATAAGCCTCATTTATTGGAAATTATACCTAATGTTTGAGTTAGAAAAGCAGAAATTAGGAATTATTGAGACTAAAATTAAAGGAATGGATGTTGATGATAATCACAGACTGGAATATGTCAACTTTTACTCAATACTATTTCAAAAACACTTCCATTTGTTTTACAATGCTATAAAATTGAATAAGACGCCCCGAAAATTACCCATCAAAATCACCCCAAAGAGCGTTGTGAGGAATCAATCATTATTTTAGTTATTTTTGGGGAATTAAAAAGAACATTGAGACAGGAAAACAGGTCAATTTGACCCGAGGACAACATGAGGGTTAAAGAAGCAAGCTTGTGACCGGGAGGTCGCCGGATCAATCCCCAGAGCGGCAGGATAGAATCTGGGTGGGGAAAGTGAAAGAGCAGTGTTTGTCCCTCCCTCTTTATCACCACCGAGGTGCCCTTGAGCAAGGCCTTTACCCTCCAGCTGCCCCGGTGGAGCTGCTCTGTGGCAGCAGATCAGATGTGGTTGCAGTGGGCAGCTTCCAGGTGTGAATGTGACAGGTCGTCGTTGCAAATCTCAATCGACATACCTGGATAAACATAGGTTATCCCCAACGTGAGCTATTTAAATTAGCTGATTCATGGTTGAACCTCATTATCTCTCACCAGTGCAGCCCCCCGATCGGCCCCATAATGTCCCACTTAGAGAGGGAAAGGCAGTAAACACATTCTTTGTAAATCTTAACAATCATTCCCCCCAAAAACCCAAGCAGGCCTACCTTGTTGCACGATCCGGGTTCTTCAAAACGTGCAATTTTTCAGCACGTGGCTCGAAGTTTGTTGTTGTTTCCTGAACTAAACAGAGATTTAGAATGGCTTCACACAGGCAGTTGTCCTGGAAATGGACTTCCATAGATCCAGGCTATATTTATCCTGACTCATCCGATGACTCAGCTGCACCTACAGTAAGCATTCACTACAGCACAATGGCTATGACTAACACATGGATAACAGCCTTGAACTCCCTCAACACGGCACCTAGTATATATCAAACAATCAATAAATGTTGCAAAAAACAACAACATATAAACAACCAAATTAAAACAATCAGAATTTACCAAAGACCAAAAAAAGTTATTAAGGATTATTAGGATGTTTGAGATCTAGCATGCATTAGGTCTACTTCCCAACATCATGTTTTTAAGAAACAAATAGCTATGAAAAAAAGCAAACGATCTCTCAGATCTCCCAATAACTTACAACAATATAACGATACCTTTCCATTTCCTTTCCATTGCTATGTATCGGTCTATTTCTTTATGCATATGTCTAGTATTGATTTCTTTAATCTAATTTGTGAACTGACTGATGTTGCGGCTCTGTTAAACACACTTCCCCATGAGGGGCCCAGACCAAAATCCAAACCCTCTCTGAAAAAACAGACAAATGAAATGAGTCCATTGTTTATCATGGCTGAATGTTAAAGCTCATTGTTGGAAAATATGTGCAGAAAGTTCAAGGTTTCCTTTCTTCCCGTCTTCCAGTGTAATGTTATCACTGACAGGATGTGATACGCTTGAGCGATTGTGGTTTCGGCGGTCTTAAGCCGAGTAGAAGAGCAAGTCATTGCCAAGCAAAAAGGAGCAGACTATGTAGTGGAAAAGTGATAGGCGAGGATTTAACAAAAAGCACTGTTAACTCCAGGGATCTAATGCAGTTCACCAGGCTCTCGGTGAAGCTGGCGGCTATTTTGGGGTCGTTGACCTCCAGAAATCTGTATTAAACTTCTCCTATGTTGTCTAAGTCTAATGGGAAACACAGCTTTTATAATTGGTCAAGTATTAAGCAAGACCTTCAATTCTCCCTGATTCCCTTGCTAGAACTGTTGGGTCTAGTGTGGTCTAGACTTAATCTATCTGCAAAGAGTCCTGAGATCACTCTTGATATGATTTGCTGTGTCACAAACTGGCTCAACGCATGTGAAAAAGAGCGAGACCAGACAGGTTAAAGAGCTGATTAATGGTTTATTGTAACAGAAACAAGATCAAACTATTAAAGGAGTTAAACCATGTGTGGAATTAATGGTGTCAGTAGCGTGGGGGAGTGAAAGAAGTGTGGATATAAGACGATGGCAACGGAAGAGGTGAAACAAACCCAAACCAGGAAGTGTGGAGCCTTGGAGAAGGAGAAGGCAGAGCCAGAACAACGATAGAGGACTTTCTTAAATATTCTGGGCTGAGGCCCAGGTGTCTACCAATGAAGTAACAAACCCTCCCAAACTAACAGTCCAGTCGGGAAAGCCAGAGAAGCCCACAGCAGGAAGAAAAGGGACGGGTCGTAACAGACACTATGAATAAAATTGAATTAAAGTTATTGGGATATTGCACACCTCCCATTTCCTCCCACTAAAATACATATAACTAATGCATATAGTGCGAGAAAATAGTTTGATGTGGGAAAGAGAGAGAGAGAGCAATCATCTTCTCAGTGGTCAGATTATTAAAATGCAACATTATATGTGTGTGTGTGTGTGTGTGTGTGTGTGTGTGTGTGAGAGAGAGTGTGTGTGTGCCTGTGTGCTTATATGTGTGTGTGCATATGTGTTTGTGCTTGCACATGTGTGTGTGCGTGCGCATGTGAGCGTGCACGTGTGTGTGTCTCTGTGAAAGAGTACGGAGAAAGAGAGCATACAGCTTCTCATTGCTCACATTATAAAAATGCAACATTATGTGTGTGTGTGTGTGTGTGTACATATGTGTTTGTGCTTGCACATGTGTGTTTGTGCTTGCACATGTGTGTGTGCGTGCGAATGTGTGTGTCTTTGTGAAAGAGTTTGGGGAAAGAGAGCAAACCGCTTCTCATTGCTCACAATATAAAAATGCAACATTATGTGTGTGTGCGCATGTGTTTGTGCTTGCACGTGTGTGTGTGTGTGTGTGTGTGTGTGTGTGTATGCGGGTCAAACTGACCCACAGACCATACACGGGTTGACAAAGTGTGCTGAGTGTCCATGCTGTTACTGTGAGGTGTGGGAACCCCCCCGCCCGGTGATTCTCATGTTAAATCGCAGCTAAACGACTGAAGCTGTTCTAAAGATGAACTTCTGGAAGCAACAGATCTACTTTACAGCAACTAACTGATCGCACATCACACGTCGGATTCATTTCTCCTGCAGGGGGAAGAAGCTACCAGAACAAGTTCTGCAGAACAGACGAGATTCTGTTAGAAGAATAGTTTCTAAATTCATTCCTGACAGCAGCTGACAACCTCACCTCAAGGTCTGACGGGGTCATTCGACCTGGACTCCATTTTTTTCCCCATGCATTGTTGTTTAAGTGACTAATGTGAACAAAAACTCTTCCAGGTCCAGGACTGAGCAAAAACCGCTAAAACCAGCAGCCATAAACCGGGCTGCAATGTAACCCTACAGGCCAAATGTTCTACTAAAAGTTCTGTTTGTCTGTGACAGGCTAAGAGTTTTATTCGGAGTGTCTGACAACATCATGGAGAGAAGACTTTTTTGTTAAAATGTTAAATAATTCTTCCTTAACCCTCATGTTGTCCTCGGGTCAAATTGACCCATGTTGTCCTATATCAATGTTCTTTTTAATTCCCCAAAATAACATGATTGATTCCACCCAACGCTCTTTGCCAAGTACAAATCTCTACTTTCATTAATTTTGGGGCGTCTTATTCAATTTTATAGCATTGTAAAACAAATGGAAGTGTTTTTGAAATAGTATTGAGTAAAAGTTGACATATTCCAGTCTGTGATTATCATCAACATCCATTCCTTTCATTTTAGTCTCAATAATTCCTTATTTCTGATAAGTTGTTTATCAACTTCTTCCTACCATGTTTTTTAACATGGGAATTTTTGTTTTTGTTTGAATGACTTTCAATTTTGGAAGATTGTGCTGAGAAGTACATGGCTTTATTTATCTGTCATTTTAATTATGTGTGTATACACGAATGCATGTATATGAATATTGTATTTTAATGTTTTTTTTTACATGTTCAAATAAACTAAACTAAACTAAACTAAAGTAAAGGTTGTTGTTCCCATCAGTCACTCAGACACAAACCCGTGGAGAAATGAGTCCAAAACCGGACACATCCAGGAGGTTATTGAACGCAGCATTAATTGAGCCCTCCACTCGTCACCTGCTGCAGTGTGACTCTTATCCAATGGGAGAGCTTAACTGCCCGTGAACACGGCTCGTGACGCGGTACATTGTCTCGTCATGACGTCAACACGTGTGTACTTGCAACTGTTTTTCTTGATATTTTTTTTCCGCACTTCTGACCGCGTGTGTTCGCCTGTGAGAGGGAACGCGAGCTATTTTCCTCGTGCATGCTGCTGTGAGACCCAGTCATGGGCGGAGAGGAGCTCCACACCGACGCAGAGAAGGGGGGAGAGGGGGGGGTGCCCCGCCCCTCCCCTCGCGGACACGTTGCCCAGGGAGAGGCTGCACGGGCTGCACGGAGCTCCCGCGCGCCTTCCATGGGACGTCCACGTTCTCGGCGTCCCGCAGCCTCTCTTCCTCTCTTCCTCTCTTCCTCTGCTGGTTTCATGGTTTCACTCCATCAGCGGTGAGCTCGGTCCGTCAGCGCGTGCACTGTCCACTGCATGTCCATTACTCACCGAGCCGGGACGGGGAAGACACGGTTCACTTCTGGTAAGTGACGGTGTTTTTGCTGCTCGTGCAGACAGACACGCGCTCCTACCACTCACCTGGGTTCATTAGATAAGGGATGGGGGGGGTTGGATAACTGCAGCTTTGCACCACGCGGAAGACACAGGTCGGGTTCATATGCGTCCTCCTGAGCTGGGGCTGTAATACCGATTATTTTCATTGTCGATTAATCAAGCAGTCGGTTATTTTCTATAAATAGTAAAAAAACTAAAACTAAAAAAATGTCCTAAAATGTCTTCTTTTGTCCACAACGCAAAGATATCACACATGAATGAAGAAAAAACTAGAAAAATATTCACTTTAACAAGCTGGATGTTTTTACTCGCCCTCCTTTATGAAAACAACTCAAACCGTTTAATCGAGAATTAAAATAGTTGTTGATTAATTTCATAGTTGAGGACTAATCTCTTTAGCTGTAGTGTCCTCTGCTGGTTGAAGTTTCCGCAGTTTTTTATTATCAGTTGTGTTTTTAATGCAGGTTTCTCTGAAGTGATTCTGGGTCTGAATGAGGCTCCATGTGGTGTTGTGTGGATCTACATGACGGACCTTGTCCCTTGTATCAGCAGCGCGTGTGAACTGAACCAGAGCCATGTGTTGGGATGTGTTTAATTACATAATGTTTGACATGCTGCCCATTTGGAAGAGGGAGAGGAGGCCGGGGGGGGGGGGGGGCTGTATGTCCAGTCATCCCGGGGAGCTGTGCTGTATTGTCTGCAGGATCCAGACTTCATGTCTACTGGCTGTACTGGGAATTTAACCCTCCTGGTGTCCTCGGGTCAAATTTGACCCCTTTTAAAAAAAGTCTATATCTGAAATTACCCTAAAAAATGGATTGGATTCCATACAACGCTAATCACTCTAATTCCTGATTAAACTCATCTGAACGTCCCTCTGATCTGAACTATTAGTCAAAATAAATCATAATTTCTGCTTTTATAAAATTTAAAATATAAGGTATTATTTTATATAAAGGAGGGTTATTGACCATGAATTCCAAAACAAAATTCAGACAAAACCACTGCAAAGAAAAACGTTTTGCACACATTGAAAATGTATGGTTTGACCCAAGGTGTGTTTGTGTGCCCTGCAGGTCCGTGATGCTCTCTGCCGGCTGAGAGTCCAGCTCCAACATGTCCACCTCAGACTCGGATTACTCCATCGACTGGCTCGCCAGCGATGAGGAGGACTACGACGGCCCAAAGGGACTAAGTCCTCCGCGTGCAGAGGAGTCGCCGTGGCCGCCATCATCCACCTCCTCCTTAAGAGAGTCTCCTAAAAGCTGCTCCCCCTCCCAGCAGAGGAGGAGGAGGAGGAGGAGGAGGAGGAGGAGGGACAACTGTGACTGTAAAGGTGAAGGCCGCCGTGGGGTCGAGGCTGAGTCTCCAGCGGCCACTCCAGTTCAGGGACTTACGTCTGTCTGTGAGCAGCTTTCTGTGGAGTCAAAGCATCACTCGACTAGGAAGAGAGCCCACAGCGCTGGTTCGGACGGACTCTGTGAAAAGACTCAGCCAGACACCGAAAACCAACTAATCTTGCAGAAGGTGAGATGTTTTTCTTTTGCACAGTTATTTGAAAACTGTCTCAGTGTGTGCTAATGTCTTTTAGGGGAGGGGAACCGACACAGCGTAGTATTGCGACATTTTCTTTTTTTTGCCTTTGCCATCAGGGAACTTGTGGAATGGCATTGAAGGGGTTTAGGAATGGTAACTAACAGATTGCAGAGGGTGGGGGCAAAGCCTGACAGGCTGCGGATGTCAGGCTACTCCTCACCTGCAGGTAACCACCGAAGGCCACCGGCGGTTATCTGCCTCGATGTTGGCAAGAATGTAATCCTGGAAATAATAGCAGGAATGTAAGAAGCACTGGGAAGGTCCAGGAAGAAAGAGGAAGCACCCTAAAAAGTAGCTACAGCTGCAGGGAGGCTTCACACGCTGGCCTGCTGATACCGAACCGTGTAAGAGGATCTGATGGGGCCCAGTTGTCCAGTTTGCTGGTGCTGCTGGGTCTCGTTTGTCTACGAAGGCTGCACACACGCTGTCGATTGTGATCAGTTCCTCCATCAGCTGTTAATGGCCGCCTCTCGCTGAAGCGCCTGAAGGCCATTTACCTTCCGTGTCAACACCGGACTAATTGCATCAAACGGGGGCGCTTGTTAACGGGTCATCATCAGTCACGTGGCGTTAGTAAATCAATAAGATCTTTTGAAAATGAAGCTGTAAATAATGTGCAGCCAAACACACACACACATACACACAATTATGTGATGGCGTGACTTAATTTATGAAAGCAATAAGCAAGACATGTGGTTATTAGAAAGCTGTTTAGTCCAGATCGACCGGAGCTCGGCGCCGCCCAAGTCGATCGTGACTGGATTAACCCGTTTGTGCCGGATGCTGGTAGATACCACAGGAAGTGGTAGATTATGATGAAGACATCCTCCCTCCCAAACTCCTCACTCTCTTCCAACTCAACGTCCCTGCCCTCGCTGTCAACATCATCCTCTGTCGCAGCCATTTTCTCGCTCGTCTCTCAAAAATTCATAAACAAACGCACATGTATGTCTGGTTGATTTACATGATTTTCAGCAAACTACGGTACATTTTGGTGGTCACATGGCTTTAAATAGCCAACAAGACCCGCCTCATGTGTATTTAAACCAATGACGTTTACCAGTGCGTTCTCTGCTGCACGCGTCATGAAAAGAACGACGAAGACAAAATACCGGCGGTAGATATGTCGTTGCGAAGCATCCGGCACAAACGGGTTAAAGAAATGCAAACAACACAGAGCGTTTTTTTTTTTTTTTTTTCATCCCAGAATGCATCTGTGGTGTAGCCAGAATTTATACATAGACCCAGGGATTGTGAGTTGTCATTGTTGTTGGTATCTGCGAAAATATGTCTAATTTCTTCCTGGTAATAGTCACACAGCGCTGTGGAGGCAGAGCTGGCGATGCGAGACTAAAAAGCAGTGAGCTTGCTGCAGCACCGATGGCGTGAATGCTAACTCTCTCCTCTGTCCCACAGTGCGTGGAGCTGCGCTGCTACGTCCAGCCTCTGTCGGCCATCTTGCGGGGCCTGAGAGCCGGAAGGTACTCTGAACGTAAGTGTCCAATCCCAGCTCCCACAATCCCTTGCTGTAGCACTCTGCAGGTTCCTTAACCCTCATGTTGTCCTCGGGTCAAATTGACCCGTTTTCCTATATCAATGTTCTTTTTAATTCCCCAAAATAACATGATTGATTCCACCCAACGCTCTTTGCCAAGTACAAATCTCTACTTTCATTCATTCTTGGTCAATAAACCCCACTTATAGGAAATTATACCTAATGTTTGAGTTAGAAAAGCAGAAATTGGGAATTATTGAGACTAAAATTAAAGGAATGGATGTTGATGATAATCACAGACTGGAATATGTCAACTTTTACTCAATACTATTTCAAAAACACTTCCATTTGTTTTACAATGTTATAAAATTAAAGAAGACGCCCCAAAATGAATGAAAGTAGAGATTTGTACTTGCCAAAGAGCGTTGGGTGGAATCAATCATGTTATTTTGGGGAATTAAAAAGAACTTTGATATAGGAAAACGGGTCAATTTGACCCGAGGACAACATGAGGGATGAAATGATTAAAGGACAAGAGCCTCAGTAGCACTGTCACAATTTCAAATGTTCAAAATATTTAGTTTTGGGCGCGCCTGGGTGGATCAAAAATGTATTTTAAACAAAGTAAAGTATAAATACATGTCATGTGACCCAGATGATGTGATAACACAAGTACACTGCTTATATAGTAAACCCCGCCTCTTTGTTTTTATCATAAAACATTGTAGTTTTTGTGTAACTTCATGATGTTAATGAACGTCCGCTACGTGCAAGCCGTTGCTAAATGAGTTTGTGCTAAGCTAATTAAGACTTACAGCTCCACACAGCTCTCTCTGTGTCTCTCGTATGACTATGGTCAGAAGATTGTTGCACCCGGCAACTTTCCTGCGCAGAAACTTGTGAAGATAATGACCTCTTCTGCGTTTTTGTTTTTATTTTTTTTAAATCCTCCGTGTCCTCCTTGGCTACTAGCAACTGCATGGAGGAGAGGGGTGCTGTGCGCGATGCTGGAAGGCTTGTATCATGAAAGCACGCAGACACTTTTGGTGTCACTACTACCCCCTATAGCTTTAAATCAACAAAAAACTGACATTACCATCAACAGTCATACACCTTAGGACCTTAGCTAATGTTAGCAAAATGATTGTGATTTAAAATAGTTACTTATAAATTAGGATGATCAGACAATTATTAAATAATGGTTACAGCCGAGGCTTTGGGTATCCAGCGTCTTATCTAGCTTGACAAGAAAGCAAAAAGTGTGTTTCCTGTGCTGAATGTACCTCAGATTCCTCCATTATTCCCAGTGGAGTCTGCGTTAGATAACTGAAGATAGTTAATCTACACCTGTCATAATTATAAATGATCTAATTAATATAAAGCAGTCATTAGAAAACAATCTGAGAGTCATACAAGGCTTCTGATGCTAAATGACATAATCTTCTTCTGATTCACTAAGTGAATCGAAGAATATTCCTCTCTCACTTAATAAAACTTCATTTAGAAATAATTAAAACTGAATATCCAGTCTAAAAAGACTGAATATCACAGCTGCAGAACGAACAAAACAAGGTTCAAAGGTCTCACGGGTCATTTAACATGCTATTTAAACTGAAGTGCTTCGGCGATGAAAGCGAGGATCAAAGACGCTCTGATGTGCTTATAATTTCGGTGAGATATGAGCTTTTTGCACTCCTTCCTAAAGAGATCCTCGCAACCAGACTCGCCTCTTTCTCTTGTGAGGTTTGAGATCATCAGTGGTGGAAGAAGTGTTCAGATCCTTTACTTCTATAAAGGTACTAATACCACACTGTGGAAATACTCTGTTACAAGTAAAAAGCATCGAAGTATCATCTGGGAAACATACTTAAAGTATTAAAAGTAAAGTACTAAATGCTTGATTCCGACTATTTAAAGCAGTGGTTCCCAAACGTTTTCAGCTCAAGACCCAAAAGAGAAATTTAAGTGTCTCCCCGGGACCCGAATGTACAAAAATACACCATGAATCATTGTAACATCTACATTTTTAAACTGTGGACAAAAGACGGAACAAACCATGAATTTAGATGTATATGAATGAATATGATATGCTTTTCTGCCTTTCATTTTTGACAGGAGTTAGGTGAGAGAGAGGTGAAGACATGCAGGAAATGGTCACAGGTCAGATTTGAACCTTGGACCTCTGCATCGAGACATAAACCTCTCAGTACATGTGCGCCCGCTCTACCACTGAGCCAACCTGGCCACACGGGGACGCAGTTTTTTAACATGACTGTAAAATCAACATCCATCGAGCCAAAATGCTCGTTATCATTAGTTAGCTTGTTCTCGGTTTCTAACTGCGTCACGATATGGGAGCTTAGGGCTTCATGGGGAGATGATGCACCCGGACCATCATCCAGTCTGGATCCCATGAGGGATCATCGTCCTAAGACATTGTCTCAGGTAAAATGTTCATCTGAAATGCAACAAACTCCAATCGTCATGTTATTAATATTGATTCTAAATCAACCCACGGCCTAAGAAAAGCCTGCAAGGTCTACAGATGGTCCAGAATGGTCTAAATACAGACACACAACTCTTGTGTTGGCCTCACTTCACTGGCTCCCTGTCCAGGTTAGAGCAGACTTTAAGGTCTTACTGTTAACATACAAAATAGTGAATGGCCTTGCACCAGTATATCTGTCTGATCTGTCCTCTTATGTGCCGTCTCGGTTGCTGGCTCTGTAGATAGTAGACTGGCATGTTCAATTGGGGTCTTTAAATCAAAGCTTAAGACTTACTTATTCACCGCTGCGTATGAGTCCTAAATGCTAATTTACCCTGGATGTATTTGTATAGTGTTGTGTACTTTTTACTATCTCGATTTAAAATTTTCTGTACTGTTTGTATTAAAAGTGCATCCTCTCTGTAAAGCACTTTGATGGAAAGCCCTCTATAAATAAATGTATTATTATTTCACTGCAGTATCAAGTCATGATCCAGATTGGAGTCCACAGCCCCGCTAGCCGCCCCGTTGACAGATTTCTCTCTTTATTTTCTCGCTGCAGGTCTCAGCAGTTTCCAGGAGAGCGTCGCAATGGACCGCATCCAGAGAATAATGGGGGTCCTTCAGAATCCCAACACGGGGTAAATATATTGAAATACTTCAACCTGATTCACCGTCTAAAAAATTGCACGCATTTCTCCCATTATACTGCGTTACAGAGGGGTCAGAATGCAGTACTCCGCAAGTCACTGCTTTTATATATATATTTTTTATATATATATATTT
>NC_048407.1:32716724-32718436 GCF_013103735.1 Etheostoma cragini
CCTCAAAAAGCCCTTTAACGTTAAGGGGACCAGCATTTTGTCCCCACAAAGCTGTCAGGTCCCCACAAGTATACTGTAGTCACAGTCTTTGGTCCCCACAAATGTAGTTAAACAACACACAAACACACACACACAAAAATAGGCATCTGTACAATGTAAAAACAGTCCAACACAACATGTTGTAATGAATCTCATCTAGGACAGTGTACGCCTACATGTGTTCTTGTCTGCCACGGAATAACAGAGCACCTCATCTCCTACACGGCTTCACTCCAACGTTACGTCTCACGACTTCATCTGGAGCGCCCAATCAGAGAGTGCTGTAGCTGATGATCGGGCTGTAAATCTGAGTTTTAAATGAGCTTCCCATGTTTTCCCGTCTCGGCACCGACGGCGGCCAGCTGGAAACCAGCTCCCTGATGTTTGTGTGTTGGGCCTGTTTGAAGTATTCGGAGTAATTCTTCACGTTTGTGACGCTTCGGGAGGTCGAACAGAGTCCGGGAGGAAAACACGACGCGGGGAAAGAGAAATGAGACCGCGTAGAAAGTGTCTTTTCAACACGGGTAACATTAAATCCTTATTACTTATGTTACGATGAAAACAAAAACCGCCTCATCGTTACGGTCAGCGCTCATTAAACACATTTCAGCCTCGGCAGTCTTTCACGTTAACCCCGTTTTTTAAGATATCTATCAGAAATAAGGGTTTTTAATTTAAATAACCCGGAAAAAACACGGGTGATTGAGTCCACACAGCGTACTTTGCAAGTACAACATAAGATAGGATCTCTACCGTCACTTACTATTGGGTGTTTTATAAAAGATAAAAGAAAAAAACAAAATTGCATTTGAAAAAGAAATGGTTTCAAAACCAGACTGAACGCTGACATTTATTCTTCTGTAATTATCCTCATTAAATAGGAGTCTAAATTATGCACAATAAATTTTTTTAAAGTTAAGAATTAAGTACAATTTCCAATACATGAGGTTTATTGACCAGAAATTCCCAAAATGTAATAAATGTTAAACTAGTGGTGTTTATACATGGTAGTGAAAAGACGCATTAAACGCAAAATAAGACAAAAGTGTTGATAAAAGAGACAAAAACATCAGAAAAAGTGATAATTTTCAGGATTTTAAGTACATGGTCCAACAGAAGACAACACTTAATGATTTATTTTGTTCTACTTGTGGTTCATTCTGTGAACTCACAATCAATACTATGACATTTTAAACTATTTTTAGTTTTATTTATTTTTTATTTTACATTTAGATTTAGTCCACACGTACATGGGGATTTTTATAAAAGGCTTTTCCTCCTTTCATTAAAAAAAAAAAAGAAGTCTGGTCCACACAAGCAAGTGGGGGTGCAAGATATATCGACTTAATATTGCTTTCGCAATATCACGTTGCGCAATATTATATTGAAAGTGTCACAATTAGTGTGCAATATTTTGTGTGTTTTGTGGAGGGATGCATCCCGTCCGTTGACTCCGTGGCAGAGTGACAGTGTAAATAAAGAAATAGAGACAACAAAATGGATCAGGAGTGCATGATACTACCCCAAAGAAAACTAAAAACAACCTGTTGCAGTTAATACGCCAGACCTAGCCACGTGGCTAGCGGGCCCCGCTAGCCACGCGGGCCCCGCTAGCCACGCGGGCCCCGCTAGCCACGCGGGCCCCGCTAGCCAAACGGGCTCCGCTAGCCAAA
>NC_048407.1:32718536-32726611 GCF_013103735.1 Etheostoma cragini
TGAGGGTTAAGGTTAGGCATTTAGGTTTGATGGTTAAGGTTAGGGTAAGGGGCTAGGGAATGCATTATGTCAATGACCCCACAAAGATAGCCAGACGTGTGTGTGTTTGTGTGTGTGTGTGTGTGTGTGTTCGAGGCTTACTGCTCTATTTATAGCCTGGGAATGGAACAAGGTCCTTCTCCTGCTGCCGTGTGTGTGTGGTCACATTTCTCATGTGGACCTGAACATGTTCGACTTGTCCGCCCAGAACGCGTCATGTGACGCTCGTACGTGCAGACGGCGTCACAAAGAGAGAGAGAGAGGAATGCAGATACGCTCAGTCTGCCATATTTTCCCCTCCTCTCTCTCCCCTCGCAGGCTTTTTATTATTTATTCAGTCTTTGTGCTGTTTCAGGTTGTCAACCAATCAGATTAAGCCACAGCAGCCTATGCGTTGGCAGAGGCTTTATGGTTCTTATGTAATGGCCATTGGCGAGACATCCGTAAGCCATCTGAGCTGCAGGGCGGCTCTGACTCTCTAATCTGCAGCTGAAAACTCCTCAAACGTCTCATTCAGGCTGAAGGAACTTCACATGGCAGCACTCTGTAACTAAGTACATTTACCCAAGTACTTGTACACTTTACTCCACTACATTTATCTGACCCCTTTAGTTACTATGACATTAGTCTCACGTTGCCAGACCATCGAGGGCTAGTCCACACGGCATTCTGGGATGGGAGGAAAACGTGCTCTTGGTTTATTGGTATATCTTTAAATCAATCACAATAATCACGGGTGAGAACAAACTGGGACGTTTGTGTTCTCACATCCAGCTCCGCCAGCTAACGTGTAGAATAGATGAGTTCAGGGCTGCCGTGCATGTGTGAAAGGGGCTTTTGCTGGTAGCAGCTCTCGGCTCTTTACCTCCACGTGTAGATCAGTGTTCTCGTGCATCTGAGTACTTACCTTTTCTCTTCTAGTGGACGTTTCCTCAGCATTATACTGAAGATAGAAGAAATGCTTCAGAGTTGGTTCCCTCACATCAGACCGGTCCAGACGCAGACAGACGACTGCGCTCCGGCTAAGAAGCAAAGGGTAAAGATGTTTAAAATAATACAAACAAAGTGCCCGTATTGTGCTCATTTTCATGTTCACACTTGTATTCAGAGGTTTTTTTTATCAGAATAGGTTTACATGGTTTAATTGAAAAAAACAAACCCACCATATTTGTTGTACTGCAGCTCCTCTTTTCACCCTGGGTGTTGAGCTCTCTGTTTTAGCTACAGAGTGAGACATCTCACTTCTGTTCCATCTTTGGTGGGAATCGCACATGCTCAGTACCAAGCATCTTCGGGTAGATTTTAATTATTAAAGGCCAGTTATTTCATGGATCAGGATACGATGCATCCTGATAAAGTTCCCTTGGCCTTTGGAATTACAATTGGTGTCCTTAAAAGGTTGGATTTTCCTAAATGTTTTTAATTAAGGCATAACGATCAATTTCCAAAAGATTTTTTTATTTTTTATTCCTCATTTAAATTAATTTGAGCATGGGTGTGTAAACTTATGCAAGCGACTGTATACCACCATAAAGGAAAGGGGGAAAAAGCCAAAAAAGCATAAAATGAGCACTTTAAGCAATTCACAGCTTCTTAAAGGACAAACACGTTTAGTGGATGGAAAATGTAATGTCCCATTATCGTTCCACTGCAGATGTTTTCCTGCTGCCGAGTGCAGCGGTCGGTTTAATACTGGACCAATTTCAGTAACTTAGACACAAACCATAGGAAAACAGGGTCATTGTTTAAAAATCAACACTTTTGTCGATGATTCTATTGATGTTTTGAACTTTTTCTTAGGGTTTTGTCCTTTTTTTCAAATTTTTTGACGTTTTAACACTAATTTATGGTCGAAAAACCTACTTTTTATGAAATTGTGCCTAATATTTGAGTTACAAAAGCAGATATTAGGAAGTGTCTATACTAATATTAAAGGAATGGATGTTGATGATAATCACAAACTGGAATATGTCAACTTTTACTCAATACTATTTCAAAAACACTTAAATTTGTTTTCCAAATGCTATAAAATTGAATAAGACGCCCCAAATGAAAAAAATGAATGAAAGTAGAGATTTGTACTTGCCAAAGAGCGTTGTGTGGAATCAATCATGTTATTTTGGGGAATTAAAAAGAACATTGATATAGGAAAACGGGTCAATTTGACCCAAGGACAACATGAGGGTTAAAAATACCAAAGTTACCCTTTATTGCGTAACTCTCGCCAAAATGCAACCTGGGGTCTTTTTGTGAATTTACCCGAGTCAAACAGTTTTTGACTGGCAAGATGGCGGCCAGTGTAAAGTTCATGTGTAGAGCCCCTGCTGATACCTGGAGCAAAGTCTCATGTTGGGTCGAGTCCTCAGTTTAAAAAAATGTTGATTTGATCACAGTGGCGCCCCTAGATCTCCCATTCAAAAGACAATTTAACCCAAAATAAAAATACAATGAGTCTTAAAAGCGGCGCTTCTGTCGTGATTATGCTTTTAAATGAAAGTTTGACTTTGGAGCATTCACAAAAAGACCCTAGGTTGCATTTTAGTGAGTTATGCTTAACATGAGTATTTTCTCTCCTCCATCCATCTTCCTCCGCTTATTGGGTCTCGGGGGCTGCAGCTCCAGTAGGGGACCCCAAACTTCCCTTTCCCGAGCCACATCCCCCAGCTCCTACTGGGGGGTCCCGAGGTGTTCCCAGGCCAGGTTGGAGATATAATCCCTCCACCTAGTCCTGGTTCCCCCTAAATCTCTACCTCGTTGGCTAATAGGGGTTTTTGAATAGGGTTTCTGAGTTTTGCAGTTTATAGTCCTTAGTGCTGCCCTAAAAAAACCACCATCCTGCAGAGTGAAGTTAATGTACAGTTCATATCCGTTCAGAGTGCTGTGGCTCTGATGGTAACAAGAGAATCAGATTATGTAACCGAATCCTGGAAGGCGACAGCAAAAGTATTTTTTACTGGCAATGCTTTCATAGCTTAATAGGAAGAGTAGAGGTCACATAATAATAATAATAATAATAATAAGGGGGGGGACCACACAAAAACGTGGTGAATAGAATTGACACGAGAATGTTGAAGTATTCAAACTCAGAATTCAGCTTTCCAGTTTTGGGTTTTTTAATGGCCAGCTGGTCTCTAATATGTTCACTATAATTTCATCCATAGTTAAAGCTATAGTGTGTATTTCCTCCCCCCCCCCCATGAGTAATTCTAAGTAATGATGACAACGCTGCTGTTAATTATAAACTGAAAACTATCATTTTGTTTCTGTTTCCTCTCTCCAGCAGCTTCATGCCTCCCCTCCTCCATCCTCAGACTCCCTCCCCCATCTCAAATGTCTCCACGCGTCGTCCATCTGCTCCCTGAAGACTCCTGAATCCTCGCTTGGCCAGACCACCGCTCCCGCCTCCCGCCTGCCCGCACGCTGCAGCCAGGAAGTGACCCAGGACAACACAGTCTCGTCCAGCACCGACTCCCACTCGGGGCCCCCGCACCTCGGCCGGGGGTCGCTCCCCTTCAAGGTCAGCTCGCCGTGTCTGGAACGACTCTTGCGGGCTCAGGATAGCCTCATTGCTCCCAGGACTGTGGGAGATGGAGGCTGGTTGTCTTGAGAGAGAGAGAGAGAGAGGACGCTTTGTGCTTTGGTAAAAATCCGAAGCTGATCCGGTTGAGACAGGCTCTCATTGTGGTCTCCACAGAGGATTTAAGGGCTTGAAAATGTGCATGTTTCAAAGTCTTGTACATCTTTTTTTTTACATCTTGTTTTTAATACTGATGGCGGTCAAAAGCGGCTGCTTCAGACTTATCTCACCATCTGCCAAATATGGCAACGTGGTCTACAAGACCCGGTCCCAGTTGTCACAAAATCTTAGAGACGCAGGGCACTTCGACCCTCCATAGACAGCGGCCCAGGTAAACGTTGCCATGTTTAGTTAGAAAAAAACAGCCGTCTATGTGAGGAAACGCTGGAGCTCTGTGTTTAGTTTTCATTAATATTTGGTACATTTTATCTTCCGAGTTCAAAGGTAAAAACAACGGTGGCCGATGGTTACTGAGGGAACAGATGAGCAGGAATCATGAGCTCGTGGATTGAAATATAGATGAAGGCTCAATACATCTGGAGACTTAGATTTTGAGTACTTTTACCGTTACCTTGTTTTAGGGATGCACCGAATATCGGGCTTTTTGACGGCATTGGGTTTCTTCCGAACCTTTGAAATTTTTTCCCACTTACGCCGGTTGACGCAACGAAACCGCCGTTGATTAGGGGAAGGTGTTCAATACAGTAGGTTGTGAGAAAGTGAAAATGGAACTCGAAAACGTGATATTTCGCAGCACTTTCAGTCAAAAGAAGATGATTCAAGTTGAGTTACGTGTTGATTTTGCAACACAGACGACTCTAAAAAAATACACATTACCGCGGTTATATTTGCTTATGAAACATCCGAAAGAATACGAGTTGTGCATGAAGGCGTCTACAGATAGCAGCCAAATAAATGTAATACTCCACTGCTGTGGACGTTGTTTCGCCTCCTTCATCAATGAGTTTACTGTGTGAATGGACTGAGGACGGGAGGAGGATATGGTGCATCCCTACCTTGTTTGATCTGCTTCTCTTTAGGTTTTTAATGCTTCCTCTACCATCAGCACGCCATCACTGTTGGGTAAAAACACCAAAACTTTACACAAGTTGAGAAAAGCTGCCTTTCTTCTAAGATATATTTTCCAAATTTGAATCACGTGGCACAATTTTACCCGGTTTCTGATTTATAATTACCTTGAAATCCTCAGAAGGGTTTTTAAAGGGTTTTATCAGCTCAAGCAGTTGTTAATGTTTCTCCATCCACAGAACTATTTCATCTCAACACTCAGATCGGTGAAGAGCTCTTTCTTTTTATTTAGCGATCAGTTTCTCTTTCAGGCCGGTAAACGGTGACTGTGCCTGGAAACATTTAAATCTTAACGCTGGTGTGAAGCAGAACAATTGCAGAGAGGAAATCTGCCACAATTTCAAAGATGGTTTGGATCTTTTGAAAGTTAACAATACTCACGTGTAGTTCCAGAGTTATCCGTTGCTGTAATTGGACCCAATCCTCGGTCCCCTCCTGTGTACAGGCTACATCTGCTTTTACTGCAGTCTGTGTTGTTGTTACTTCAAATTACATTTTTTTTTTAAAGTGACAATAAGTCTTTGAAAGTGAATATTATATAAAGATGAAAAATACCAATCCAGCCCTCCTATCAGATCTTGCCAACGTGAGCAGATAGTTTGACGTGTGGTGTTTTCCTTCATGTACATATTTTTTTTTCACCTTTTAGTTACTCCCTTAAAAAAAAAAGTCACATTTTGTATTTCTGAAATAAACGTAATGTCTGTTTTCTGAGCAGTAAATGTCTTTTTTTTTTTTTTTACAACAAACTGAACAACAAATCAGTTATGCAGCATTTATTGTTTTTTTTCTGTATGCTTTGGGAAACTCGGCATAGGCAATGAAAACAATAAATATGAATATTATGCAAAACATTTTCCTAATGAAGCATTATACACAATGTACAATATTCTTTTTTTTTCCTCCACTTGATTGAATATTCTATAAACATTTCCAAATAATAAACATACCTCCATGCAGAAACCCTGAAAATGGGATGTGGAGTAATGGGCAAAGAAATCAACACTCAATGAACTTCTCGTGTGGATTTTTGTGTCATTAAAAAATTGCTAATAAACCACAAGGAGAAATGATATGTGCTGTTTGAAAGAACCTAAAATGGATTTTAAAAAGTGGCCCATCTGCGCAAGAGTTCCCTACAACTGGTGCAGCGATGACGAAGCATCTCCGGGTTTGTGTGTGTTCAGACAAGACAGTCCATGACGGACTGGCCGTGATTTATTTGTGTGCATGTGTAGAAGTGCCTGCGTCAGTAGTCCGTGTCGGAGCCCTCAGCGTTGTCCACGTTTCGGGAGAGCATGTAGTTGTCCATGTCGATGGAGCGGCAGTTGTTGATGGCGTAGCGCAGCCGCTCCGCCATGACGGCCTGGCTGGAGTACGGAGGCAGACGCAGCTGGAAGAAGCAGGTCTGAGAGGTCGGCAGGCTGTCGTACGGCTGTAGAGAGAACACACACACACACACACACACACACACACACAGGTATGAAAGATGTTACCATCTGTCAAACATCAGCATCCTTCAGTCTTACCTCTGCAGCTTGTTGTTGAGTCATGGCCAATAACTGTCGCAAATGTGGTTACGCATTTCAAAACGCAGATGTTTGCTGCAATATAGTATAATTGGGAGTCGAAGGCAGGCGCAGTGTGGTTGCTCTTCCTCTGAGCCAACAGTGTTTTCTATGCTCTGCTGACAGGCTGGGTTTGGGAGGGGTTTTTGATGTGTAAAATGATCTAAAAATGCAAATAGAACAAGTAGATTTGGATATTTTTTTACAACTGGAATATATTTTTTGTATTGAGAGATGACGTAGGTTACTGAAGGAAGTTAGCAATCCCAAAACAAATGATTACATGGGGCCTAATTTATAAAACCTGTTACACAAGAAAAGTTTATGTGAAGCAAGTTACAACATTTCCCGCAAAAGTCTATCTTTATAAAGATTTTCCATGCTTATAAATGCCTAGTTTTCTGCAACCTTTTGCAACCTCCAAAGGCTTTGTAGACGGAGTTTTAATGACATCAGACGATAACGCAAAATATCACAGATAATGTACTCTGGATGCAGAGTGCACAGCCTGCATTCAGGACGCTTTCTTACCCTGATGAAGACAATCGGACTCTATTGTAACGAATTGTCGGTACAATAAATAAATAACCCCACAGTTACCAATGGCCTGTGTATTAAAACCAAGCAACAGCATGGCAGATTTGGCATTGCTCAAACATTTAGCAAGAGCACTTTGGTCACACAATCGCTGTTTTTTCCTCTGTTTCATGATTGGTCAACAAGGGCTCCTTTACAAGGCTGGAATATTCATTAATTGATTGATTGATATGGATCTCATTAGTAGAAATATGGGACGACCTTGGGAAGAGCGTGAGGCTCGTAACAAATCCGTATTTATAGAAGGGAAGAGTCTGTATGGGTGAGCGCCGCATGGTGTTATAATATCAGAATGTTTTGTGTACAATAATTCTGACTTTTTTGCGCACAAAGTCTTTCAGAAAAGAATCTACGCAGAGTTTTATAAATGAGGCCCCTGGAAAACCAAATATTCAACTAAAATGTATGTTGCTGAAAAGGTAAAAGTAAATTTAAATTAAATTAAATGTTATTTTTGTTATTTCCAAAAGTCCCGGACCTTGAATTAAACCTTGAATTAAATTAAGATGCGGACCTTTGAGTAATATGTGTGAGAACCCCTGAAACAGTGAAACAATGTGAGTGCGGTCCTATTAGTCTGCACTCACCCTGTCCACCTTCATGATCTGAAACCTCTGAGAGATGTCGGCTGTGTTGGCGGGCAGCCTCGAGCGCCCCGAGACAAAGCGCATGAAGAGGACCCGCTCCTCGTTGGAGAACTCCTCCAGCGTTTGCCAGAACCACTGCACCAGGGAGTGCTGCTCATCCACCTCTCTGTAGCGCACCACCTTCTTTAGCACGTCGCAGCAGATCTCCGGCATGCCGCACACCATCTGCTCCAGCTGCTTGGCCGTCAGCAGGGAGAGCAGCGGCACCGGCACGATCCACGACATGCCCTCACGCACCGCCGCCACCTGAGACGGGAGGGACAGGAACGGGGTGAGTACTAGAGCCCGACCGATAGGGTTTTTACAGGCCGATAATGATACAAATATTTGGTTATTTAAAAATCAGACATGCCGATGTAACGTCCAACATGTTTAAAAAAATAAACAAATAAAAGAAATTTAAATAAATAAAACAAACAAGATTTCCCTAACATTAGTTATTTGTAGTTATTTATGAGTTCTCACTAAAATAATATTTGTTTGTAGAGCGTCCTCTGGTGGACAGACTATGCAACACCATCACTAACAGGGACGTTGTAGAGTGTCCTCTGGTGGACA